>NC_054704.1:64104611-64168755 GCF_016097555.1 Gigantopelta aegis
GTTTTAACTTGACGATTCCACCCATTTTGCAGAATATGTTAAATAAATCGAATTAAAGTGAAAAAAAAGTTTGTGTTGTTTAACGACACCACTAAAGCACATTGATTTATTAATCATCGGCTATTGAATGTCAAACATTTGGTCATTTTGACATATAGTCTCAGAGAGCAAACCCGCTACATTTTTCCATTAGTAGCAAGGGATCTTTTATATGCACCATCCCATAGACAGGATAGCACATACCACGACCTTTGGTATACCAGTCGTGATGCACTGACTGGGACGAGAAATAGCCCAACGGGCCCACAGACGGGGATCGATCCCAGACCGACCGTGCATCAAGCGAGCGACATGTCCCGCCTCCCAGATGAAAACGAAGGAATACTCGATAGATTACACAGTTGTATTTTGACAATGGACCTGCTACAAGGTGTTTAATATGGTAAATTGATAAATAATCTCCTCTTCCCTCTCTCTCTCTCTGTCTCTCTGTCCTCTCTCTCTCTCTCTCTCTCTCTCTCTCTCTCTCTCTCTCTCTCTCTCTCTCTCTCTCTGTCTCTGTCTCTCTCTTTTTGAGCGCTTGCCTGAGGTGCTTACGTCACAGGATCAAATCACCTCTGTGGCTCCATTCAACTGATTTGGGTTTAACTGATTAAACAAAGGCCATGGTTTGTGCTATCCTGCCTGTGGGAAGCGCAAATAAAAGATCCCTTGCTGCTAATCGGAAAGAGTAGCCCATGAAGTGGCAACAGCAGGTTTCCTCTTAAAATCTGTGTGGTCCTTGACCATATAACCGTAAATAAAATGTGTTTAGTGCGTCGTTAAATAAAATATTTCTTTCTTTCTTTCTTTCGAATGACCTCGATGGCTCCATTCAACTGATTTGGGTTTTTTCTCGTTCCTACCAGTGCACCCACAACTGGTCAGATGCTGTGGTATGTGCTTTCTTGTCTGTGGTAAAGTGCATATACAAGGCCCTTTGCTGGTAATGGAAAAATGTATCAGGTTTCCTCTGATGAGTAAAAGTCAGAATTACCAAATGTTTGACATCGAATAGCCGATGATTAAATAATCAATGTGCTCTAGTGGTGTCTTTAACTCTCTCTCTTCTAGGCTTTTTTTTTTTTTTCAGAAATAGAGTTCAGGTAATGCTTAATTAATTTCCAGGTGTATTAGTCGGGCAGTCATTCAAGTGAACGTTGAAATGGGGTATAACAAGTTATTTTTCATAGATTTGTTTAAAATAATGTTCTGAATGAAATTCTGTAGGGCGCCACTTTGTCATCTTTGGGCATATTTTTTAAAAAGCAAAAAACAAAATGGCCGCCGACATGCGTTCATAAAATCATAAATTCGCTATAGCTTTGTTAATAATAGACAGCTTTGAATTATTTAAAGATATATTTGTTTTCTGACAATAAATAAATAAAAATGGATTGAAACAAAAACTGTAAGCTTCAGTAATGTTGTATTGTATTTTGTTCAACAAAATACACAAGTTATTGAAGTGTGCTGGTTAAATTCAAGTGTTTGTAAAGTTAAAATTCCAATGAACAGTTTTGTTTCATTCAGTAAATCCCTGTCAATGTGTATATTACAGCAGTTCTGTTTCATCAGCAACCCGTACATCATCATCACCGTCATTACAGTCATCATCGTCGTCATCGTCATCGTCAGCATTAATTTCTAGACCGTCATGACTCATATTGGGATTGTGACATGTCTCTTGTCTCATAAACTTACAGTATGATGTACAAGAGACACCATTTGTTTTACAGCTGCATGCATTTCTAGAACAGGTCTTGTCAGAAGAACATCCACATGCAACAACTTTGAGATGTTCCATTGATTCCATTACTGATAATGATTCGCTATTCATAGTCTGTTATATCAAGGTCAGGTGGACTTTTCTTCTTAGCATACTTCCACAGACAACACTGGCAGTGAGCACGTACGATATGTTGTGCTACAACTGAATCAGTTGGAGGCAATATTTTAATCTTTGGACTATCCATTTTCTTGATAAATATTAATTTTGATGTCGAAGGTCATTGAGAGTAACGTCGCGCTTTGTGGATCCATAGAAGACACTTAGCAAATGTCTACCAGCATTTATGACTTGCTCTTTGTCTGCCTCGAGGTTCCCAGTGCATTATAAATTTAGATCACAAACCCGATGGCGTCACTCAGTGGGCTACTCTTTTCGATGGTTATCGGAGAGAGAGAGAGAGAGAGAGAGAGAGAGAGAGAGAGAGAGAGAGAGAGAGAGAGAGAGAGAGAGAGAGAGAGAGAGAGAGAGAGAGAGAGAGAGAGAGAGAGATTAGCATCAAGGATTCTTTATATGCACTATTCCAGTGACAAGACAGTACACACCACAACATTTGTAACACCAGTGGTGGAACTCTGCCTCGAACAAAAAATAGCACAATACCGAAGAGGATAGATCCTAGACCGCGCTTCAGGAAAGCACTTTATCACGTAGCTCCGTCCCGCCCCCCCCCCCCCCCCCCCCCCCCCTTCAATAAGAAGCATTTTCAGAACTGGTCAAATGCCGTGGTATTTGCTATCCTGTCTGTGGGAAAGTGCATTGTTTAACACCTCTAGAGCACATTGATTAATAAATCATCGGCTATTGGATGTCAAACATTTGATAATTCTGACACGTAGTCTCCAGGGAAAAACCCGCTACGTTTTTTCTTAATGCAACAAGGGATCTTTTATATGCACTTTCCCCACAGACAGGAAAGCACATACCACGGCTTTTTACCAGTTGTGGTGCACTGGTTGGAACGGGAAACCCCAATCAGTTGAATGGATCCACCGGTGTGGTTCGATCCTGCGACGCAAGCACCCCAAGCGAGCACTCAACCGAGCACTCAACCGACTGAGCAAAATCCCGCCCCAAGGCTGTGTAGCCTACCTTCACCCCTTTGTGATCAGTTCTGGAACAGCATTTTGAAAATGTATTTAATAATAAGAAATTTATCCACCTCTCCCCACTCCCCAAAAAAAGTGTTTAATATCAGTTAATTAATAAAACTGTCCTCAGTCTGGACCCTTCGCTGCTTTCTAATAACACGTGTCGTAGCGTGGGTTGCCAGCGCCTGGGGCAAGGCAAGTATTGCGCCCACTAACCAGTGCGCCTCGATTGGCCCCGCCCACAATACACCACTGCTAATAACTACTTTGACGCCGATATACCGCAATCAGTAATTCGTCATCACAACTACAAGTGCTCTCAAATAACTTGTTTGCAACACGAAATGAGCTTTTAAAAATTTTTTTATTGCAAAGGATGTCTGTTATTGACCATGCAGGTATTTGCGTAAATGCAATATCTTCTTGAACAAGGTGAGGATGCACATTTCTATTCCTATCTTAGCATTTTCAAAAGACATTGTTAAAATGTTTAATATAGAATTTGTTTAAAAAAATCATAACTATAATATTACCTGTAAAGATTCGTAAGTTTAGCATCAATCCACGTGACCGGCCTCGGTGGCGTCGTGGCAGGCCATCGGTCTACAGGCTGGTAGGTACTGGGTTCGGATCCCAGTCTAGGCATGGGATTTTTAATCCAGATACCGACTCCAAACCCTGAGTGAGTGCTCCGCAAGGCTCAATGGGTAGGTGTAAACCACTTGCACCGACCAGTGATCCATAACTGGTTCAACAAAGGCCATGGTTTGTGCTATTCTGCCTGTGGGAAACGCAAATAAAAGATCCTTTGCTGCTAATCTGAAGAGTAGCCCATGTAGTGGCGACAGCGGGTTTCCTCTCAAAATCTGTGTGGTCTTTAACCATATGTCTGACGCCATATAACCGTAAATAAAATGTGTTGAGTGCGTCGTTAAATAAACATTTCTTTCTTTCTTTCAATCCACGTGCAAAAGTAGATTCCGTTCTTATTGACTGAAGTTAACGGATCATCATTATAAATATAATTAACCTAAATGCACAAAAGAAACTGAATTCAGTAGTCATGGTAAAAATATAGCGTTACAAATTACTTTTTGTTTAAATTCTACAACTGTAACATATCTACCAGCTACATAATTGTTTTGTTGTGGTGGATGTGTTCTTATTTTAATTTTAATTTTTTTTATTTTAAAAAATTACTATTACTACTACTACTACTACTACTACTACTACTACTACTACTTTGGCATTATATGCATCTACAAAACTCATCTGATATTTACTTCAGTAATATGATACAATATTATTGTGTTCTGTTCTTAAAACCACTGACCCGAGTTAGCAAACAGCGTAAAATATGTTCAGCTATTTTCAGCTTTGTGTTTACCGTTAACATACCTTAATTACAATGTCTTACTTAACAGAACAGAACAGAACAGAACAGAATTTATTTACACTCTGGCCGTTCAGCAACGGCATAGGAGGGCTACATAATATAAAGGAACATATATATATATATATATATATATATATATATATATATATATATATATATATATATATACATGAAGAATTTGGGATTTACAATATAAATGTATATATGTACACACATTCTCTTCACAATATACACATGACAAGATGGTGGTTGACAATATATGCAGTAAATAAGTTATTTTCCAGTATAAACAGTACAATCCTTAAATACTGTTAGTTTGGGTGCATTTTGAGCGTTTAAAGATATTAGTAATAACATTTATTAATTTTGATAAATTCTTTAATACACTGATTCGTTTACTGTTCATGAGTTGTTTGAATTTGAAAGTATTTGGTCGCGTATAATAATATGGATGTAGAAACTGGACCCTGGAATCATGAAAATATTTACAGACGAAAATATAATGGTATTCGTCACCAATGTCTATTTCATCACATAGGTTACATAGCCTGTCTTTCTTAGGTATGTTATTCCAGCGTCCAGTTTCAATAGGCAAATAGTGATTAGATAATCTGAATTTCAAAATAGTTGTCCACATCTTTTCAGGGATAATAGTAAAATATTTTTCTAGACTGAGGTGTTCTTTGTAATATCTGTATGTAGTGCCTTTCGATGAGAGTTCTATTTCGTTACTCCATGTTTGTAAATATTGGTCATATTGTCTATTTTTTATTTGTTGAGAGAGGACCTTAACTGATACAAAAGATTGGGAAAGCCAGACATCGCTCATTCCTAAATTATTCAGGATATTTTGTACTGTAGTGATCCAGTTATAATTGGTATTATTGCTAAGATGGTCTAATAACATTGCTCTATATAATAAGAAAGATAGTTTAGATTGTTTCCCCGATACAATTCGTGCCCAATAACAGACCATTCGTCTGTATATAGTTAGCTCGACAGGCATTCTCCCCAGCTCTCCATATAACATAAATAGTGGTGTCGATTTTTTTACTGGTAAAATATGTCTGAAAAAATGTATTTGGACAGCGTTTAAGATATCAGTTTTCTCATGTCCCCAAATTTCGCACCCATGTAGTAAAACTGGAAGGATCATCGAGTCGAACATTTTAAGTTTACAGTCGACTGACAGAAAATGTTCTTTGGCTTTTGCAAGTACAAAATACATTGCTTTGGTAGCTTGTTGTTTAAGTCTCATCTTTGTAATTCGGAAGTTATTTTTATTAGTAAATGTAATTCCTAGATATTTATACTCTTTAATGTTTTCTAAAGCAGTGTTTCCTATCTTGAAAATATGTCTGTAGTCTTTAGCTGTACCGTTTAAAAATAATTACCTTCGTTTTAGTGATATTAATTTTAAGTTTCCATGTCTTGCAATATTCATAAAAGGTGTTTAACGTATGCTGTAGGTCAGATGCAGTTGTTGCTAAGAGGGCTGTATCATCAGCATATAGCAGACAGATAAGTTGAAGACCAACGTCAGTTGGGTTGTCGGGATTATCTGGGATAGGGGAAAGCCCTTCACATCCATGATTGAATAAGTAGTCTTCTAAATCATTTAAATATAAAGAAAATAAAACAGGTGATAAATTTTCGCCTTGCCGGATACCGTTGTTGCATGGAAATAGCCCGGAGTGTTGGTTGTTTACATATATAAGTGATTTAAGGCCTTGGTACATCTGGTGTATGATTCTAAAGAATTTGCCGTTTATATTATTATATAATAACTTTTGCCATAGATTAGTTCGTGAAACCATGTCGAAAGCTTTCTGAAAATCAACAAACGCGCAGTACAACTTCTTTTTTTTCTTTTTTTCAAGATATCTATCAAATTATGTAAGGTGAATATGTGGTCTGTTGTGGAGTAGCCTTTACGAAAAGCAGCCTGGACTTCACTCATGATATTATTTTCTTCAATAAATATATTTAAACGGTTATTGAGTATAGATGTAAATAACTTAGAACAACAGCAAAGCAATGTGATCGGTCAGTAGTTTTCAGGCGATAGGCGGTTTCCTTTATTTTTAAAAATTGGTATGATGATACCATTGAGCCATTCCTCCGGCAAAACACCGTGCTCGATGAGTATGTTAAAAAGTTTAACGTAAAACTGGCAAGAGAATTGTTGCGGTTGATTTAATGTACTCGTTAACGACTTTGTCAATACCAGCAGCTTTATCATTTTTAAGTTGTTTTATGCCTTTTAAAATTTCATCTTCGCTGAATTGTCCATTAATAATACTGTCATTGTTTACTTCATTTAGTGCTTCGTCCATATTAAATTCGGGTGTATTATCCTCATTCGGTTCGCCCTTGTTTAAATTACTGAAGAAATTGAAGAATTCATTTACTGGGGGAACGTTTATATCCGATTTGCGTGGTCCCTTCAATAATTTATAGAATCCCTTGGAATCGTCTAGTCGTAATGTTCTCATTTTCCTTTCAGTTTTAAATCTGTGTTGTGAGTATGCGTTAGAAATACATTTCTTATAGGACTTACTGGCATTAATTAACCTCTTTTTTATTTTCTATTGTTTTGTGTTTTGAGTATAATGTTTTTGATTCATGATACTGCCTTCGCAAATATTGACATCTTACCCCAAAACCAGGGTCGCTTATTAGCAGTGGACTTTTTATCACGGTTGTTAGCGCGAGCACGCACCTGACCAAATGTTGAGACTGCCGAGTCTAAAAATAGATTTTTCAGCGTGTCGGCTGCTTGGTTAACACGTGCTTGTATATCAACAGATTCATCGTCCAGTACTAAGAGGATTGTTTGAACTAAGTTATTATCGATATTATTGATATATTCCTCTCGTTTACTTGGGATCCACTTACGAATGTTACTGGGCGCGACTTCATCACTTATATTCTTCCTAATATCAACATGCGTGTTTGTGTAAGTATTGCATTTATATGTAAGTGCTAACGCACAATGAATATCTGAGAAAAGTGGGTCAAAATCACAGATATCGAAATCAGTTACATTTTCAAAAACATGGTAGGTACCGATTGCGTAATCGATCAGGCTTGAGTCTTTGCTGGTTACTTTCCCTATGTTTTTATCATTTCCACATCTACCGTTTAGAATATATATATTATGTACTTTACACAGCTGTACAAGTTTTGCCCCATGTCCATTAACCCTTCCCTTGTCCTGGCTTGCCCTATCTCTAGGAATATCGATATTATCCAGCTTTGATATATCATTTAGGAAATTTTCCATATCAATATTATCAATAAAGATATCATCATCAAGAGTAATATAATCAGGATAACATTTGGTTCTGGCATTGAAATCACCCAATAACAGCAAAGGTTTTCCTGATTCTACATTTTGAGAGATTTCATTTTCTATAATGTCAAAAGTGTCTTCTTTGAAATATGGTGATCCAGTAGGTGGGATATATACAACACCTACTGTTAAGCAATTACCATCACCTTTCTGAGTTTGGATGTCTGTGATACTAAACCAAGATATATATTGAGAGGATATTTGTTCGGTGACTTTGACAATATTAGATAATTCATTTTTTACACCAATAACAATGCCGCCGGATGACCTTATACCTTTTCTATTATTGAAATAAGTTGTGTATCCTGGAATAAGTTTTAGCATACTGTCAGAGTCATCAGTTTTACTTTCAGTGAAACATAAAATGTCATATTTTGAAATAAAGGATAAGAAGTCAGGTATAATTAGTTTACTTTTTAACCCACAGACATTCAAACTTAGAATTTTTAACTTGACACAATCAGTGTTAATATCAGGGTATTCTGTCCCATCAGTAACTTGTGTATTTTCAACAGAATGTTCTGTCTTCTTGTTCTGAATACTATCTTGGAGCTGATTTTCTGTGTGAAGTAAATTTCTGCAGTGAGTATTACTATTAGTATGGGGTTGCTTTACAATGAAAGGTAAATTATTTTGGTAAGTGATACTACTAGATTGGTTAGATATGATAGTTTGCTCTGCATAACCAAGATTCTGGTGAGTAGCTGTATTTACAAGATTTTGTGAGTTACTCACAGTTGAAATGCTAATTAGATTGTTAACATGGAGGTCAGAAATCACAGTCTGTTCAGAATGGTGTAAGTTGGAGTAGGCATTAATGTCTATTAACTCATTTTGTGAACTATCTTTACCTATATGGTTGTAAGGAGTATCAACATGTACTCTATTTTGTGAATAACTAGGGAAGTAAGCATCAGTATGTACAACATTTGGTAAATTATTTACAAATAGGTCAGTAGCAGAACTATTAAAAATTAAATCATTATGTGGAATGGTATCTGTCTCTCTATTTTGACAACCAAAAGTAGTATTACTATCTGCAATCATAGTTGCATGACTATTATGGTAGCTATAGGTAATATCAGCATCAGCATGTACACTATTTTGTGAATAATTTTGTGAACAATCCTGGTCCTGGTGTTTACAATAGGTTAAATGTATTGTATGCCAAATAGAGAAGGTAGGTACCTCGGGAGTTAGTGTCGGTGATTTTAAATCACGTATTTTAGAATAAATTGGAATTCATTCTACGACAGACAGATCCTAATAAAACACTCAGGCATATTTTTCACTATTAGAGCCGTTTATGATATAACTGAAATCAAACACTACTTAGATTTTATTTTTTAGATGAATCATTTCCGTACAAAAGAAATGTTTCTGGTTTTTAGTATAACAAAATGCATTTTTCATGTTTTTTAAAATGCACGTGCGTCTGAGAAGTAACGGTTATGGAGTCGAGTTTTAGTCTATTTTTAAGGATATTTCCGAGTTTGAACGTCATAGACTCTAAGTCTTGTTTTACTCTGTTGTAACTTTATCCAAATGTGTTACATGTTTGCAGTTTAACTGAACTTAGTGTCCATTTTTACTGGTTGAAACTATTAGACGTTTCACCTAAAGATAATCTTCCTGTTTCACTTAGCTATGTAATATACTCGTAATATAGACGCAGGTTTGGCACCTGTTTCTAGAAAACGATTTTTGTCTATGCAGTGGCGTAGGAAGGTGCCAAAAAGTGTGTGTGTGTGTGTGTGAGTGGGGGGGGGGGGCGGCACACTTTTATATTTACACACTTTTACACTATTATAAAGCATATATAAAGCAAAATATCTTAAAAGTGTGTGTGTAGGGGGCACATGCCCCCCCCCCTGCCCTTCCCGCTTCCTACGCCAGTGCTATGAAACTGTCGATTAAATGTGTTTGTAAAGAGATGGTCTTAAGTTGAAACTTTTGTGACATTTGTCAATGATTACATTTGTGGCAGTGAAATTGAAACATGTCGAAATGACATTTGTCAACTTTGCGTCATCTGTAAACACTTTAGTTAATATTATTGGTCATCGGTGTCCACTTGCACACCGTTTATAAATCTGTTTTTAAAACTCTAAAAGTTTGTTTGTTGAAGTTTGTTTTGTTTAACGACACCACTAGAGCACATTCATTTATTAATCATCGACTATTAGATGTTAAACATTTGGTAATTTTGACGTATAGTCTTAGAGAGAGAAAACTAGCTACCCGCTGATTCTTTTCGATTAGCAACAAGGGATCTTTCATATGCATCATCCCACAGACAGGATAACACATACCACGGCCTTTGATATACCAGTCGTGGTGCACTGGCTGGAGCGAGAAATAACCCAATGGGCCACCGACGGGGATCGATCGTAGACCGACCGCGCATCAAACAAGCGCTTTAACACTGGGCTACGTCCCGCCCATGGGGACACAATTGAATGATCTATTTTTTTATGCATTACAAACAATGTGTAGGACTGCGTTAAAAAAGAAAGAAATGTTTTATTTAACGACGAACTCAACACATTTTAATTAAGGTTATATGGTTATCCGAGAGAGAGAGAGAGAGAGAGAGAGAGAGAGAGAGAGAGAGAGAGAGAGAGAGAGAGAGAGAGAGAGAGAGAGATTAGCATCAAGGGATTCTTTATGTCCACTATTCCACTGACAGGACAGTACGCAGCTCAGCATTTATTACACCAGTGGTGGATCTCTGGCTCGAACGAAATCTGCTCCTTGCTGCTGGGAAAGAGGAACACCTACAGGTGTAATGATTTCATCCCTGTATCTCAAACCAGTCATGACATCCCTTCTGACGATGACAAGATCAGTTCCTACGACCAACCTGAATTCCAGCCCAAACCACAAGGCTGCCCCACCCTCTCCTCCCACCACCACCACCAGAACGAATGTACTGGGCAGAGGGCCTCCACTAGTCAATGGACCTATTGTTTTCTTCCGTTCTAAGCAATGCTTAATTAATGGAAGGAAATGTTTTATTTAACGACGCACTCAGCAAATTTTATTTACGGTTATATAGCGTCAGACATGTGGTTATGGACCACACATATATTGAGGGAGGAAACCCGCTGTCGCCACTTCATGGGCTACTCTTTTCGATTGGCAGCAAGGGATCTTTTATATGCACCATCCCACAGACAGGGTAGTACATACCACGGCCTTTGATATACCAGGCATGGTGCACTGGCTGGAACGAGAAATAGTGTATATTAAAATACATGTATACAGAACCGGTTTATCCTAGCAGCACATGTTAGCACGTGATACAGGTCCCGCTCTTCAGTGGGCCTCGCGCTGATGTGTACATTTATTTTGCCTAGATAATTGTTTCCCTCTCCCGAAGGGGTTGCAAAATATCCTGAGAAGGCGACCCCACTGTTATGTGTGCTGCAGGCCCCGCGGATCCTTAAACCGGCTCTGCATGTATATCGAATCCTTTCTTTGTGAAAATGCATATTAAAAAGTGTGTACAGTAGATCGTATTGGGACAATGTATATTAAAAAGAGTGTATATCCTATCCAGTCTGTGGAGAAATGTATATTAAAAAACGTATATATCGTATCGTGTCTGTTTTAAAAGTTTGTTAAAAAACGTGTGTATCATATTCTATTTGTGAGAAAGTGTGATATCGACCTAAGTAACATGTATGTATTATTTTGCTGTTTTCGACGTGTCTAAAATGTATATATTAAAAAGTGTGTATATCGTATCTTGTCTGTGGGAAGTTATATTTTAAAAAGCATGTACATGTTATCGTATCCTGTATGTGGGGAAAGTGTAGATTAAAATGCGTGTGCTTATCCTGTGTGGGAAAGTATTAAAAAACCATTTATATCGTATCCTGTCTGTGGGAAGTTATATTTAAAAAAACGTGTATATCGTATCCTGTTGGTGGGAAAGTATACATTAAAACGCGTGTGCTTATCCTGTGTGGGAAAGTGTACATTAAAACCCCATGTACATCGTATTCTGTCTGGGGGAAAGTGTATACTAGAAAGCGTGTGTATCTTATTGTCTGTAGGAAAGTATAACATCGGCCTAAGTAACATGCATGTGTATTGTTTTGCTGTTCTAGACATGTCTAAAAAGATCCCATTGTTAATGATCAGCTGTGATTATTTTTCAGTTCTTATCACCTGGAAGCGACAATACGTACTCGTGTTCAGCGATGAACAAGATATCTGTTCTAGTGTTGCTGTTTACAGCAGTGGCGTTGTTTACATTCACAGCCCACTACAACTGGATGGACGTAAACATTGTAACACCAAAAACGGATCTTTTCACAAATGGTAAAAACCCCCACCCCATATTACCTTATAAAGACCATATTACCTTTATCCGTGATTTGTATGTGTATACATAATCGTTCGCATTAATGTGTTTTAGATTCCATATACACGTACTATACACAAAGAAAAGAGTTAAGCACCCCTAGATATAATTAGTACTGAAATAGCCCCATTCGTAAAAACTGCAAATTACCTGACGAATATGTCAAGAATGGTGTTACATCGAAATAATAGGAGAGTACAATGACAACAGTGATGTCCCACAACAGAACGACGTGCACGTGCATCATGCCGCCCATGCTTTGCTCAAAATGCAGTATCAATACACTGCAATTGTTGACATTTAACATCACTGTCTTGCATTGTTGAAGTTTAATCGTTGAATATGGCACGTCGACGGTTATCAGAGGCCCAAAGATGGCGTATTATTGGTATGCATGCGACCGGCATAACCTTCGAAAGTATAGGACGTCAACTGGGGTATCATTACACCGTAATCAGCAGACTGATACGAAAACATGGGCATACCAATGCTGTAAAGGATCTCCCACGATCAGTGAGACCGCGCATGACGTCACAGCCCTACTTCGGCTCGTACGTTGTCAACCCTTTGCTACGTCTCCTGTTTTTAAGAACCAATGGTTACCCAAAAGACGGATGTCAGCCAGAAAAAGTGAGGAATTGTCTGAAATTTGCGGGACTGAAGGCCACTAGGGTCATCAAGCGTCCCTTTCTTGCTGATCATCATGAGAGACGCCGGTTAGCGTGGTGTTTGGCCCAGAGAGTTTGGAATCTGAGGTGCTGGCGAAGAGTCCATTGGTCCGATGAAAGCCGGTTTCTGCTCCATGTCACAGATGGCCGATTGAGAGTTTGGAGACATAAAAATTCTGCCTACACACCCAGGAACATACGACCTACGACCCCGTATGGTGGAGGTTCAGTAACGGTTTGGGGATGCGTGTCACATGATTGTAAGCTGGATCTTGTCACCATCCAAGGCAACCTCAATGGTGATCGGTACATTCGTAACGTCCTGCAACCAGTTGTTGTGCCGCATTTTGACAACCATCCATGCCAATGCTAAGCCACATCGTTCCCGAGCAGTAACAGCTTTACTCCAAACTGAAGCTGTGACGACCCTGCCCTGGCCAGCCATAAGTCCTGACCTAAACCCGCTAGAGCATGTTTGGGATATCTAGGGGCGTCGAGTACAGGCACTGACCCCACCTGTACAGACTCTGTACTGGCACAATTAGAGGCAGCTCTTCATGGAGAGTGGCAGCAGTTTCCTATGTAGCAGATCAGACGACTTACTAGAGGGATGAGTCGAAAGGTGGAAGCTGTCATCCGGGCACGTGGCGGATTTATCCGCTATTGATGATTTGTGTCATGAATGTCATCTGTGAACTTCAAATGACATTTTCCATCATCAATCATGATGTTGACTTGTGATTCTGACTCTGCACCTCCATACTTATTGTGCCTCAGTTTTTAGCTCAAATACAGCATATTGGAATTCTTCTCAGAATCATGATTAAAATTTCAAAAACTGATACACTTATGTTTTCTTACTGTAAAACACAATTGTTTTTCCGAGGTTATGTTATCAGGCTTTTAACCCCAAACCTCGTAAGACAAGTCAATGTGAAAAATACATGGGGTGCTTAACTTGTTTCTTTGTGATGTGATTAATTCGACATTTTGATACACGCAATCATTCATTTGAACTATTTTCGTGCTTATATCCAATTAAGATTCAAGCACGCTGTCCTGAGCACACACCCCAGCTATATGGGTTGTCTGTCCAGGACAGTGGGTTAGTGGTTAGTGAGAGAGAAGAGGGTGTAGTGGTCTTTCATGTACCCATTGAGTCGTTAAAACTCTGGATGGGAGTCAATACCCTTATCTACCAACCTTATGTCCGATAGCTTAACCACAACACCACCGAAGTCGGTTTCATACACTTATGCACTACCAGCTAATAACCGACCATTTAAGGAATGCATTATTGTTTAAGGACATCCCAGCACAAAAACACACATCGGTTGTTGGGTGTCATGACCATAGAGCTTGGTGCATGTTCAGATATTTCCTTTCGGTTTCCACGCTAATGCTGATGCATAGCTTCTGTACTCTGACTTCAGTGGACTTGGTTTGAGTTTAGAGTTTTCCTTCTCCTAGGAGAGTTTCCCCATTAGGATTCTGAGCCTCTCCAGCCCAGTTTTAATTTTGGAGTTTGCTTCTCCTAGACAGTTGTCTTTCTTGACTCACGTCCTCTGTCTGTCCAGTCCATATTAGTCTAGGTCTCTACCCATTGACCAGTCCAGCTTGGGTTACCCTACCAGGAGCTGATGCTCCAGGTGGCATAGCTCTCCGAGTCATTGAGGCATTCAGGCTACCTCACCACGTCACGGAATGGACCATGAGATAGACTGGGTGTGAAATAAAGGTAAATATATGAATACGATTCACTAGTTAAAGCGACCTATCACTCTGACTCACCATCATTCCCATGACCCATATTTATAAAAGCGTTTTAACAGTAAAAGGTGTTTCAAAAGAATAATACTATGTTCTAAGATGTTTTTTTTATATATAAACCTGTTTTAACTTTAAAACGCTGATACTAAAACGTATTTGTACAATCATATTTATAAAAGCGTTTTAATGCTAAAACTTGTTTTAACATACCATAAAACGTGTTTTAAAAAACCCAAATAAAAAACCCAAAACAAAACAACTACGAAAGGGCATGCCTAATTTTTGTTGTTGCAATTTTAGACATTAGAGATGGATTCTGCAACAGCTACAGCATCTTCAACGTGATAAAGATGCTAATTATGCTGTTCCCTGGCTGTATCCCCCAGAATTAGCTCCAAAACTAAAATAGTAACCCGAAAACAAAACGGTTACACCACTCGGTTTTAAACGCTAAATAATTACTCAAACTTCACGGTTATAATGTGTACAGCGCGTCTGGAAAGTCTCACACTATCAATGAAATGTTGAAAGAATGTGAAGTTAACGTAAATGAAATTATTTTCCATGAGTTTATTTTCTGTATCTTTATTTCTCTTTAATTTTGATTATTTATAGATCACCACACCGAGAAAATACAACGGGCCTTTGACAAAACACAGGTAACCGTAATATATATATATATATATATATATATATATATATATATATATATACCGTTACACCTTTTGTTACATCTTAAAGTTTCACGCTATGAGCGATCATCAGGTAACTGTAACTGCCCTGTCGTTACGTCATGAAGCAGTGACGTCACAACAGGTGCGAACTATTCTTTTTCGGCTTAGCTTAGGTGGCTGTGTTAATCCATGTGGGTGGGTGTCACCATTTGGATATAAGATCATTTCTCTTGTTCAGCGAGTTGGTCCCTATAGCTTTCAGTACTTCCAGTTTTTCCTCAATGCATAAATTGCACTGCCCCGTGCTTCTCTTGAAAGTGTTCACTTTCCTTATTACGCGCCATGTTATTGTGTACTCAGCGTTTTTTCTTTTTAGTTCCCAAATGTATTTCGACAGCTCTGTTTCCTTTTCGTACTTGCTGTGCATGAAGGACGTCTTGTGGTTGGCATACCTTTCTTTGAAGGATCCCCCTGTGAGGCATATGTATGTCTTGCTTGGTGTGTTAGTGGTATGTACTGCAGCTTCATATATAACTGATTTAGTGAGGCAGTTTCCCTCAAGTGGGCAATCGTCCTTATTTCTGCAGTTGCATTTGTTCTCTGTTTGCTTGTTGCTGTCTTCGGCGATGATTTTTGCGTTGTGGTGTTGTATGATCGTTTTCATGTTCTTCATACAACTGTAGCTTACTTTGACGTTGTTCTTGTTGAAGAGTTTGTGGTACTTGCTGCCGGTCGGGAAGTGCTTCTTTATTAGCTGTAGGAATGTTTTCCCCACTTTTGACCTTACGTTCCTACTGTATGGCGGGTTGAACCATGTTGTGTTCCTAGATCTATTTTTCCTTTTGGTGCTTGCTCCTGTTTTTATGTCTGATTGATGGAATACTCTCTTCTCTGTATAGTTGCTTGCTTCTAATGCTTTGTTGTAAGCGGGGGCGGCTTTGGCAAAAATGTCTTCGGTTGATGAGAGGAGAGAGATTCTCTTGCTGACAGTTCGTGGGATTTGCTTTGTGATTGCAGGTGGATGATTGGAGTTCCTGTCGATGTACATCGTTTGGTCGTTCGGTTTTCTGTAGGGTTTGTATGTACCGTTGTTCAGGTTCAATGTTGTATCCAGGTAGTTGGTGGTTTTCAAATTGGTCTTCACTGTTATTTTGAGGCCGAGTCCTTGGAAAATCTTTACGAGGCCTTTTCTAATTCACTCCAATTTGCACCCCGAATGTCTGTTCAATACTGCTAGTCCATCATCCCTGTATAGCCCCAGGTTGCTGATGTTTGACTCATTCCGTATAGTTTGCAAGATAAGGAGCCCAACAAGCTCACATATCTCGGCGCCGTCATATCCGCCCATGGTTACATCAAATGCGTTTGGAGAGTCTCTCTTCAGACATGGTTTGCAACTATGGTCAAACAGGGGCGATTTTCTAGAGTGCATGATGGTTCTGTATTCAACATCTGTGACAATAGTGTGTTGATTTTCCCACTTTAGCGCGTATATACACACTCTCACACAGTAGAATCTCGTTGTGTCGAACTCGGAAAGGTCGTGTGTGTGTGTGTGTGTGTGTGTGTGTGTGTGTGTGTGTGTGTGTGTGATTTAAACAATTTAAATTATTATTTTTAAAAGCAATATGGGATATCGTCTTTTTCATATGACGACTGCAATAACAACAGTGTTCAAACAATACAACAAACATTATATCGCCAGAGTAAAGACAAATTCAATGATTTTGTTTAGCTTCTTTTTTTCAAACCAAACAAGATACAAATTATGTGAATTAGCATAATTTCTTTAATTCCTTTTCAGTGTGATACAGAAATCAAATCCAAGCTTTACCAGACCTCAAGAGAATATTGTCAGTCTCCATGTGCTACAAATACCCTCAAAAATATTAAGAAGTATAATAATCTGGTGTATAACGATAAATACAAGTTCATCTTCTGTCTCTTGCCCAAGGTTGGTTCATCCAACTGGAGACGCATTATGCTGGTGCTGTCGGACAAGGTGAACACGTCAGACCCTTTGTCTTTGAGCATAAAAAGCGTCTACGCCAAGTACCTCGGAAGCTTGCCTTATCTGGCGAGTCTTCCACAGGAGGAGATATCCTACAGACTCAAACACTATTACAAGTTCATCTTCGTGAGAGATCCGTTAGAGAGACTGCTGTCTACGTACCAGAACAAGTTCTGCGGCAAGAATCGTTTTGCTTGGAGGAAGGTTGGCACACGTATAATAAGAGCATACAGAAGCGAACCAACCGAGGCGGCAGTGGCGTCTGGTTTGGGTGTGAGGTTTTCAGAGTTCGTTGCCTACGTCGTGGACAGTTCGGTCTATTCGTACGACATACACTGGCAGCTGATTTCCATCCTGTCATCGCCGTGTGAGATCAAGTACGACTTCGTCGGCCACTTGAACAACTCGGGCGCGGATGCCAAGAAAGTTCTGGACCATCTTGGGCTTTCTCATTTAGTACAGTATCCTGAAAGAGATTACAATTACAAGTACGCCAACACTACGTCGAAGCTGAAAGAGTACTACAACAAAATACCACTGTCGCACCTCGTTAAACTGGTACCTATATATAATCTAGACTACTTGATGTTTAACTTGACGATTCCACCCATTTTGCAGAATATGTTAAATAAATAAAATTAAAATGAAAAAAAGTTTGTTTTGTTTAACGACACCACTAAAGCACATTGATTTATTAATCATCGGCTATTGAATGTCAAACATTTGGTAATTTTGACATATAGTCTCAGAGAGCAAACCCGCTACATTTTTCCATTAGTAGCAAGGGATCTTCTATATGCACCATCCCATAGACAGGATAGCACATACCACGACCTTTGGTGTGTCAGTTGTGATGCACTGATTGGGACGAGAAATAATCCAGTGCGCCCCCAGACCGACCGTGCATCAAGCGAGCGATATGTCCCGCCCCGCGAATTAAAGCTAAGGAATACTCAGTAGATTAGACAGTTGTATTTTGACAATTCACCTGCTACAAGGTGTTTAATATCTTTGGTAAATTGATCAATAATCTCCTCTTCCCCGTCCCTGTCCCTGTCTCTCTCTTTTTAAATACAAATACGGTAAATATGCATGTAAAATGTATGATAATTAAACATGGAGTTGTTGTGCTTCTCAAAGGTATTTATTCATGTCATCTCGATAAATACCTTGTAGACAGATAATTTTTTTTTTTTTGAATATTCTAGTTTAAACCCCGTAGGCACAGATAAATACTTCTAGGCGGTACCCCCCCCCCCCCCCCCCCCCCCCCCCGAAATAGAGTTCAGGTAATACAGTATGATGTACAAAAGACACCATTTGTTTTACAGCTGCATGCATTTTGAGAACAGGTCTTGTCAGAAGAACATACACATGCAACAACTTTGAGATGTTCCATTGATTCCGTTACTGATAATGATTCGCCATCCATAGTCTGTTATATCAAGGTCAGGTGGACCTTTCTCCTTAGCATACTTCCACAAACAACACTGGTAATAAGCACGTAGGATATATTGTGCTTCAACTGGATTAGTTGGTGGAAATACTTTAATCTTTGGGCTATCCAATTTTTTTTTATAAATATTAATTTTGGTGTCAAAGGTCATTAAGAGTAACGTCACCCTTTGTAGATCCATATAAGACACTTAGCAAATGTCTGCCAGTATTGATGACTTACTCGTTGACTGCCTAGGCATTCCAAATGCATTCTAAATTTAGATCATGCTATACAGCATAATCTTTATAGCAGATATTTTTCTGTTTCCAAAGGGGTGGCTTGTTGAATTGCAACCTGTGAGTGCATGAACCGCAAGCAGATCTTTGCACTTGTCACCTAGTATTTTGGCAGAAGCACTAATATCGACAACAATATCATTTGAAAATGACCATTTCCAAGTGAAATACAGCAGCAAGGAAAACATGTCGTTGTCATCAGCACAAACCGGATGTGTTTCGCGTTTTCATTCATAATGACATGCAGAAGATAACTTACAATGTTTACATCAGCTTCTTGATGACTGAACACGTTTTAGTTTCGATAAGCTACTCATACCACACATAGCCCAATGGTAAAGCGCTCGCTTGATGCGCTGTCGGTTTGGGATCAATCCCCGTCGGTGATCGGCTGTTTTTTGTTTTCTTGGCTGCATCTCTTGGAGGCAAAGTAGCAGGACGTAGCCCAGAGGTAAAGCACTTGCTTGAAGCGCGGTCGGTTTAGGATCGATCCCCGTCGGTGGCCCTATTGGGCCATTTCTCGTTCCATCAAGTGCTCCACAATTGGTTTAACAAAGGCCGTGGTATGTACTATCCTGTCTGTTGGATTGTGCATATAAAATATCCGTTGCTGCTAATCGAAAAGAGTAGCCCATGAAGGGGCGACAGCGGGTTTCCTCTCTCAATATCTGTGTGGTCCTTAACCATATGCCTGACGCCATATAACCGTAAAATAAAACGTGTTGAACGCGTCGTTAAATAAAACATTTCCTTCCTTTATATTTATTGTTTGAAGCCAAAACGATTCTACCAGAATGTCGTGTCGTCGCTGCACCGAGTCAGGTTAACGGTAGTAGTATAGGGGTCTGTATGGAGTCATGACCTACTGACCTACTTTCTCGTGACCTTGGCCTTGGTATGAGTAATAGCATGACCTACTGACCTACTTTCTCGTGACCTACTTTCTCGTGACGTAACTGACCTACTTTCTCGTGACGTAACTGACCTACTTAGACCAGACTCGAGAGTATAAAACACAGGGTATTTCGTTAGTAACTTCATTCACTTTCTACGAACGAGAACTGAATTCATTTGACATGGCCTGTTCGACAAGTGGAAGCAATACCGATACGAAAGGCAAGATAGAACTTGGAAGTAACGTATACGTTGTGGCCAAACTGTGGAAACGGGACATTGCCATTCACATCAGGAAATTTGACGACGAAAATGCCACTTTACCCACGAAGCGAGGTATTGCACTAACCCTTAAACACTGGGTCGAACTGTGTACGAGTAAGAGCCAGATAGACGATACCATTGCAGTCTTAAAGGAAAGGAAAGAGGAGAAGTTGTTTCGTCATATTGGGTCCAAGGTGTACGTGAGCGTGGACAGCAACATTGTCGGTGTAGACATTCGACAGTGGTGGTGGTGCGTTGACGCGATCAAGCCATCGAAGAAAGGAATGTTTCTTCATCTGGACCAATGGGAAAAACTCAAAGACTGTTTCGCAGTCATGTGTGACTTTGTACCAGAGCTTAACTCGATCGTGCCCTGCGCCATGCAAGACGACCATCAAAATCAGATGGGATTCCTACAGTGTAACTTCTGCAACCCGAACGAGTGCCATCAGTGGTAACAAACATATTTTGGCTATAGAAAGTGGGATTGTAGCATAAACGTCATTTGTTTTACGACTGTCCTAGGGAGCATACGTGTTTTATGATTCTAAAATTTTTGTGTCTTGTTGCACTCTATCTGGAACGAAGAAAATGGCATTGGGATATTCGAGCAGTGTTAGTAGCAGCAGCAGTAACGATGATGACGACGTCTTGGTCTGCAAATGTTCAGAAAGACATACAATCAAATGTAAAAGAGTGACTACCAAACAAGATGAGAAGAAGAGTACTCATTATGTGGATCAAACAGATGCTACACGCAAAATTAGGGATAGAATTGAAGATGACGAATTGATGGATGAACCCACAGATCAGACGGATGCTGGTCGCGAAACAGATCCTGACTATGAGGATGACTGCTATTCAAGATGTTACTTGTTCTGTCATCGTCCCGAAATGAGACTTTTCTATGCCCGGATGCTGACGTATGCTCGGTGGCCCATACAATTACGTCAAAAACCAAAAGAACTTGCCAAGGCGGGTTTTTATTACACGGGAGACCACGATGCCATCACCTGTTACTGTTGCGGACTTCGCGTCTACCGATGGAAAAAGACGGACGATCCGGTGATGGAACATTACAGACTCTCCGAGATGTCCCTATGTGAACAACATGTTCAGACATTAAATGTTTCAGACACTTGTGTGCTATATTTTCATCTTGTATGTTGTGAATAAAACCGTGAATAACAGGTTTTGCTATCTTATTTATGTCCTGCATCCATGAGTGTGTCTCTGAACATGTCCCTATGATAGTGACACTGGTAAAGGGTAATATTTTGGTAACGATGTTTTTGGGGGGGAGCTTGCACAATGAGATTTGTGCTTGGGAGGAGGGGGCACTGGTCATACGTATCACACACATTCAAACATTCTTGTACCATATCTTTATGCGTCATAAGGTATATAAGTAAAAAATAGTTTAGGAAAACTCGTCATTTGAGGTAGAACCTTTAGAGGAGCAACATGTCAGACCAGTACAAATTGTATGTTCCCGACGTAGACAAGTGGACCCGTTTCTACAAATTGCAAGCAGAAGGCAAACTTCAACCTCACTTCGAAATTCAACGTGTTGGGAAAAGTCAGATCATGTACAGTGTGGATCGATGTCTAGAACTCTACGATCCCACGTGGAAAAAAGAAAAAGAGGAACAGAACAAGCCCCCAGCACCCAAAATCGTCATGGTCTCCCCAACACAACAGGTGGTAGAGCAAGCCAAAGCCGAGCAGAAACGGAAACGAGAACAAATTGACGTGGAACAGAAACGACAAGAGCAGACTGGCATGAGTAGAAAACGGCACAAACATTTCTGAGAAGACTATAAAAGGGGGCATGGCAGTTTCAACACCGCCAGTTCACGTCGAACACTTCAACAGTCAACAACATGAATCAGTGTCACATTTGCGAAAAGAAATATGTTTGGACCCATATACTCTACCAATTTTAATAACTGGACTTGGTTTTGCAATTTAATCTGCAAATAAGACTTATACCCGACTAGGGTCAAGGATTCGCTGTCGACCATTGACGGTTCCGCCCACAGGTATTCAAGTAAACGTCATCAAAAGTCCCAGAACACAAAGATAATGAGATAGATCTCAACGCAACGACTTTGAAAAAACAAAACAAGTCTTTATTTGAAGAATACATGTGTAAAGTACAAAATAAGGTTTTCATATTTGGAATGTGTATATAATAAAAACAAAGACTGAAATGACTGAAAACGTTTTCTCTCTAAAAAAAAACCTTAAAAAAATAGTGGTTTACCCTACTGCAACGTTTACGTCATTTCATTCTTACAACATTGAAATCTATAATGCAATCAGAAATCTAACAAACAAAAGGAAACAACATCTTATTAAATGTCCATAGAAATATTATCAAAACACAATATGTTAATAATCGTTTTTGTTTTTAAAAATATGAACACACACAATATGTTAATAACCGTAGTTTCAGCCCATGAAAATGCACACCAAGTTAAGTTAATCTACAAACCTTAACACATTTGGATGAAGTTACAATTGAGTGAAACCCGAGTCTGTGACTTTGAAATGGTGAAATACTCTCTAACAATAGACTAAAACTCGACTGCATAAAGCTGTATCCTAACCGGCCGCGAGCGATTATTTAAAAAATCATTGATTTCAATTGCTGCATCCTAACCGCACGCGTGCGACGCGACATATAAATATGTCACGTCGCGCGCGTGCAGTTAGGATGCGGCAGTGGAAATCAATGATTTCTAAAATAATCGCTCGCATCGATCGCGTCGCTCGCGGCCGGTTAGGATACAGCTTGATATTAAAAACACCAGGATGACCAAAAACACTTCAAATGCACGGGAATGGATAATCTAAACAATAAACTCTAAGTAAAGTGTGATTTCAATAATCAAAAACGGCTCTAATAGTCGCAAATATGCATTAGTGTTTAAAAACTAGAGTATGTCCCTTTAAAAACATAATTTTTAACGTAAAATTTAATGTTTAACATGGATTTTGGTTCGATGCGCGGTTAACCTCTGGTGTGATGTTTTCAGATACTGATCACAAGAGAAACGTTGTCCAGGTTCTTCCTCCAGATCTTTGCCGGCCTTGAACGGGTGCAGGTAATGATGGGATGTGTTGAAATGTGTCCACACCGACTCCCGTTTGTCCTTCCACAAGCTCTTCCCGAGTAGGTTGATCACGTGATCAAGCCGTTCCAATCCCGCGTGTATGCAAGTGACGGCCAAGGTCAACAGGACATCGTGTTTCTGGAATATTTTAGCCAGATACACGAAATCTTTACCAAACCGACTTGGGAGGTAAAATATATCGACTGATCGATGGATAACATTCTGCAGTCCGACATTAACGTCATACATTGCAATAAATTTCTTAGCGATTTCGTCATCAGGGTTTGTTTTGGCGATGTGTTGAATTTCATCCAGGGCGCGATTGACCGCAGTGCGACCTTGAGGTTTATTCCAGTAATACCACCATTTGTGTTTTGCCTGCTGACGGTCCATCTTGGTGAACGGGTGCTGCATCCATACGTGGTCGCGTGGTAAGTCAAGTATGTTCCACGAATTGAGCAGAATGTCATCTCCAACGTGTAGATAACCTTTCACGTTGATACTCATGGTGGCTGCGTGCGTCATGCAAGTGTACAGATAGAACCACTGGTCGGCGTCCAACCCTTCCACGAATATAAAATGTTCGACTTTAAATTTCTTCACAATCTCTTCAAAAGAGGCTATTTTAGGTCCACAATACAGAATATGTCGAAAATATCTCCTGTGTGTAAACTCAATATAAGGAATATTCTGAAAGAGAAAATCGTAATTGAAAATCACTAATAACATTATGTCCTGGATGGGCGGAGATAACCATTGCTTTACACTAATGTGTTATCCTGGACACAGTTTTCCCATCGGTTCAATAAGATACGATGTCACAGCGTCTGTTTTGTCTCTCTTACCAAGGTGAACACTGGAAATCAAAGATTTAGGTGACGAGTAAATGACGGGCGGTTCCAGTACGAGCTAGCATCAACTGAAGGACGACGTTTGTGATCTGGCTCAGTGTATCCTAGACTCTTCAAATCTGCAATCCACAGATCGAAAAGCTTCACATCATTTGCACTCACGTACTGTTTTCCGAACAATCTGTTATACAGCATCCGCGCACACTGGAATACAGGGACTTCTAACAAGCAGGTCCACTGACGTATTAACTCAACAAGCTGTTCTGTTAACGCGCTGGAAGAACCTCGTTTGACGACGAACCCTTTACTGACAGTCTGCTCTCGTAAAGAATATACCGTGGACGACAGGAAACCGGTGGTGCCACCTACTTCCTGAACCAGTCGCTGGGCCCAGTAACCTCGCACTGTATCACAGTTCGCGTATTTACAATTGGTCGGAAGAGCAAGGAGCCAGAGAGCCTTGTACGAAAACAAAGTATTGAGAGCGTTGATTGGAGCAAATGTGTCACCTGACAGAAATACAGGAGGAGAGGACCTATCAAAAGAAACGTTCTGTGAACCCGACAGATGCAGTGACGTCAAGTCGTATTTCCGGAGAACAAAGTTGACCTGTGCCTGCTGAATGAGAGGTGGCGACATCTCCGCAATATAATACTTGTTATGAGTCCTGCTGTTCACCATATTGGGGGGATATCCACGCGGAAATAACATCGGATAGCCAAAATGACGATATGGGTTGAACACACGACTGCCAGTAAAGACTAGTCCTGCGGTGTGTGCGGAGAAAATAAAATCTATTTTGTTGAATTTGGGAATTATATCACAGTCCGTTTCAAATATGAATCCCGCTCTGTTTGAAATGGCGTAGAGATAGCCAATCATCTTCCTGCTCTCAGAATTTCGCGGGATTGCACTCGTCACCGAAAATCCTAACTCATGCTGTTTTTCATAGGTGAGAAATGTACAGTCTTTCGATCTGAATAAAGAAGCCAGTCATGTATAAAATATTAAAAATCACACCAATAATAAAATAATCTATTACATAGTTATGTTATATCTGTTCTATTGTACGATCCTACACTGACTGGTATGTTTCAGTCTTTAATCTGTCAGAATTAATTTTAAGGAGACATTGGTAACACTTGTAATAACAGTCATTTAAAACCCTTTTTATTATTATTTATTAAAAGTACATTCCCCTTTTCCATAATAAAATGTATATACGACTTACACTTACGTATACGTGTGTGTGTGTGTGTGTGTGTGTGTGTGTGTGTGTGTGTGTGTACATGTGAGTGTGTATGTGTGTGTATACTTGTGTGTGTGTATGTGGGTGTGTACATGTGTGTGTGTACATCTGTGTGTATACACTGTGTGTGTGTATGTGTGTGTGTATACGTGTGTGTATGTATACATGTGTGTATATACGTGTGTACATGTATACATGTGTGTACATGTGTGTGTACGTGTGTGTGTACACGTGTGTGTGTGTGTCTGTGTATGTGTGTGTGTGTGTGTGTGTGTGTGTGTATAACATATATATAACATAAAATCGTGAACTTCTTCAGATAATCTCTGGATGTATGAGATGAGAAACATTATAAAACGGAAATGCCGACTATAATCGGAGTTTTTCATTTCGAGCAGTGCTCCACAACTGGTATATTAAAGGCCGTCGTATATGCGTTTCTATCTTTCTGTAAATGACCACTACTAATAAAGCTCTGTTGATAAAACTATGCCTTGGAGTATGGTTACACGACAATTTCTTTCCTTCTCATATATATTTAGTAGTTCTTGAAATCTCTTCGATTTCAACCTGAACTTTTGTTGAAATTGTCAAGAGATGCGGTATTTTATGCCAAACAAATCGACTTACCTCGATTATATTTTAGTACAGCTATTTACACTGTTTTAAATTAATTAACTTTTGAAGTTTTATATTGATATAATTCGTTCTGGTTTTTTTATTTTTTTTCATATACGCACTTTTAACTCCCAATACACGATCTGGTTTTTTTGTGTTAGAATTTTGTTAAACATTCATTCATTCCCCTCTACAGTCTTTATTTCGACTGCATGCAAACAATTATGACACTGTAAAACATAACTACCTGCAACCAGAAGGGTGCTTATTTCCTCCTACTACCACTATGTTCCATCCATGAAGTCGACTAAAAGGTGTGACGTCACAACTTGAAGAATGTGGAGGAATAAACACAACAATCCAACGTCCTGTAAAGGGTTGTCTGAAAATCAAAGGTAACGACTTTACCAAAGAGTCTATGAAAGGATCAGTACTTAAAGATTGGCTAAGTGCATATTTTAAATAACATCAAGCAAGTGCTTTACCACTGGGCTACGTCCCGCCCATGGGGACACAATTAATTTAATATTTTTTTATGCATGACAAACATGACAAACGAACTCAACACATTTTAATTCAAGTTATATGTTTATCGGAGAGAGAGAGAGAGAGAGAGAGAGAGAGAGAGAGAGAGAGAGAGAGAGAGAGAGAGAGAGAGAGAGAGAGAGAGAGAGAGAGAGAGAGAGAGAGAGAGAGAGAGAGAGAGAGAGAGAGAGAGAGAGAGAGAGAGAGAGAATTAGAGATGATACTCGATGGCGTCACTCTTTTCGATTAGCATCAAGGGATTCTTTATATGCACTATTCCAGTGACAGGACAGTACACACCACAACATTTGTTACACCAGTGGTGGAACTCTGGCTTGAACAAAAAATAGCACAACACCGACGGGGATTGATCCTAGACCGCGCTTCAGGCGAGCACTTTATCTCGTAGCTCCGTCCCCCCCCCCCCTTCAATAAGAAGCATTTTCAGAACTGGTCAAATGCCGTGGTATTTACTATCCTGTCTGTGGGAAAGTGCATTGTTTAACACCTCTAGAGCACATTGATGAATTAATCATCAACTATTGCACATACAACGGCCTTTGACCAGTTGTGGTGCACTGGTTGGAACGAGAAAATCCCAATCAGTTGAATGGATCCACCGGTGTGGTTCGATCCTGCGACGCAAGCACCCCAAGCGAGCACTCAACCGACTGAGCAAAATCCCGCCCCTAGTTTAAATAAAGTTTATTTTGTGGCTGTGTAGCCTACCTTCACCCCTTTGACATCAATTTAACTGATTTTGAAAATGTATTTAATAATAAATAAATTTATCCTCCTTCACCCCCCCCCTCTGAAAAAAAAAAAGAAAAAAAAAAAAGAAAGAAAAAGAAGACAACTAGTATAATGACATTTTATATTCACGATAGCTATTATTTAAAATATTATTTTCCTACATCTTGCACCTATCCAAATTTCAAGCTGTTGGTCGTATTGTTTATATCAGTTCATTAATAAAATTGTCCTCAGTCTGGACCCATGGCTGCTTACTAATAACACGCGTCGTAGCGTGGGTTGCCAGCGCCCGGGGAAAGGCAAGTATTGCGCCCAAGTAGTATATTTTGTACGTAGCGGGGACAACAATGGGAATACAATGGAGTCGCCTCCAATACAATGGATATGCACCTCCGGTACAATGGGTCCCCACTCCAGTACAATGGAGACGTCCCCTATTGTTCTCTCTTAGTACAATGGAGACATCCCCTATTGTTCTTTCTTAGTATAATGGTGACGTCTCTGATTGTTGACATTATTACAATAGATATGCACCTATTGTTCGGTGTTACAGTAGGTGACACGCGTCTATTGTAACGTTGACCGAGTTCTGAGTATTGTTCGGAGGTACAATAGGTGACACGCGTCTGTTGTTAGGTTTGACCGAGTTTTTGAGTTTATTATAGTCGCTACGAAATAGATAGGAAACCGGATCACTTTTGTTGAAGCGTGTAACGAGGACAATGGGTATGACAGGGTGCATTCAAAAGCGGTTTAGAAACTGTTTATTAAATTTGGCAATTAAAAGGAAATGAAAACTAGTATTTTGTTTCCATATAAATTTTACAAACAATAGATTTAATTTAATATGTGTGCATGTACTAATAATAAATGAATAATCACTAACGTAAAACTTTATTTGTTGAATTGGATTCGTAGCTATAGGTTCACTCTAAAACAATGACTGAACAAACATGTCTTATAAAGATAACGACTCCTACAACAATTACAACAGTAGGTGGAAGTGGTAGCGGGAAAACGTTTTTTTTATAAAACGTGTTTTGGAAAATGCGAACATTGTGTTTGATATAGCACCTAAACTCATTGTTTATTGTTGTGTAGTATGGCAGGATGTATACACAGACATGCAATACTCTGTTCCTAACATATTGTTCTACGAGGGACTACCGACACAGGAAGAGCTGAACACGTGGGCAGACGAGTCTCTGAAACGTATGGTGTTGGTATTGGACGATCTGATGATGGAAGTATGCAACAGTCAACTCATGTTAAAACTTTATTCTACTCTGTCGCATCATTTGGGTATTACCTGCATTAGTTTACAACAAAGTCTTTACCCTAAAGGAACGTGTTCTCGAACCATGAGTTTAAATACCCATTTGTTCGTGTTAATGGCTAATGCGAGATCAGCGCATGAATATAAGATTCTTGCTTCACAGATATTTCCCGGTCAGTCTAAGTACTTTGCTGAGGCATATCAAGATGCCGTGCAATCACGAAAATATGGATATCTGTTAGTAGATGTGGCACCATACATTAATCCCGAATATGGACGACTACGTACGGGTATTTTACCTGGAGAACTCTGTACTGTATATCTTACTAACGACTAATATAAACCAATGTTGTGTACGACAGTGCTCATTTGTGCGATTGCATACGACATGAGCAAACAGTACTCTTGGATCATTGTGGCGTACCCACGTGGTAAACCAGAGAGAGTATTATCGGAGGGTTCGCAGTGGTATAAAAGCAAGTCTGAAGCTATTGACTCGCTCAAACGTGTTGTCGCATGTGGTGTCGACATTCCAGATTGTTGGGGTGGTCCGTACTATTTTATAGTAAGGAGATCCGATTATGTTGTAAATTATGACAGACTTAATTAACGACAATTTGAGCTATCTGACACTTCTCAAGGATGCATGTATTAAACAGAGACGTGCTCTTTTGATTCACGCATCACCCAAACAGTTCAAGGCGTTAATTGAAGTGATCTACAACATTCTACGTGGTAACATTCCAATCTCGGACAGTGTACAAAAACGTCTGTATCGCTACAGGGTGATCATTCGTCAACTGGTCGATAGATCAGTTAACAAAAAGGAAAAACACAGACTGTTACGATTTCACCATTTCATAATACCTAGTTGCATTGAAGAGCTCTTAAACTACCTAAAAAGTAACGACACTGCCCAATTACAGGCGAACAATGGCGAAAGCACATGTTCTACTAAGCCGGGAGACATACAACAATCTATTGAAGAGGAGCAACACACCGACTCGGATGAGTGATTCTACATCTATTAAGAGTGAATGTGAAGACGATACTCTTGAAACTGCTTCAACGGGTGATAATACTACACCAAATAACAATACAAGTGAATCAGCTGAGTCATCGAGCAATTTATTGCTTTCTTTGCAAACAGCCATACTACGAGGTGTTTCCAGTACCAGAGAAATAGGGAAATTAATGGCTTTATGGACATTTGTAAAGGATCAGTTTGAAAAGGGAACATTACTCTGGAATAATACTGGCGAATTTATTGATAAACATGCTCACGCTTTTGAGAAATCTAAGATACCAGTCTTAATACGCTACACTGTATTGAACACTGATTCTTCAAAGCAACCCGTGGACTATGTTCATTTCATTAACAGACTGAAAGAGCTGCAAATACCCCGCAAACTCTTGACATCAACACAGAAAGGAAGTGGTAAACACAGAAAACAAATACAGACTTTTGTTAAAAAGAACAATCAGTTTTATTTAAAAAGAAAAGCAAGCACGGGCATTCCCGGCGTTAAGAAATTAAAGTTGTTAGAGAACTATTAGATGAAACTTGAAATATGAAACTTGAAATGTAATAAAGTGTTTCTTTTCTATAGTTTTCCTGATTATTTATTCTATAGTGTAGTGGCTTGAATATATAGTTCTTAAGATAGAACAATGTCATTCCACCTTGTGTACGCGCAAAAGAAGCTCCAGAACGTTACGACGATGTTCATTGAAGAAATGTTCTTTCATCCATTCAACACTGGTGTAAAGCAAAATATTAATTTCATGAAAACGTCGTGTTTCGTATATGTGTAGGAAGCGTTCAGCGTCGCGAACAATAGCTTCGTGTGGTAACGAATCCAGTGTATCACTGAAGTAATCATCAATAGAATCACTTGCTGAATACATCAGACAGCTGTGTTGTACTTGCGAAGGGTGGTTTATTTCACAACCTTTACATCTGTCTTTTGTCATCTGGTTTATGGCAGCGGGTGAAACTCGCAGGTAAAACGCCACCAGAATCGTTTCAAAGAGTATCCTCAGTGAATTGTTGTTGTTGTTGATGATACGTTCACTTGTAGGATAAACAGTACACATAATTACTTTAATTCGTGCATTGTTATATTGATTTAAGTTATGTCTCAATGCTCGACGCAGACAACGACGCCGACTTCTGAATAATGTGTGATCATAAAACAGGATGGTTCTGCTGTTTCGCTCTTCAACTCGGAAGTAGTAGAATAGAGTATCCATGCTGTAATAGAAAATATTTATTATTAATTATTATTATGATGTTTAACTATTTAGTTTACAGGTAAATAAACATAGTCCCAATACTCCCGCTTATATAATGTTTACAAAACAAGAACAAATACCTGAAATGATGCTTTCTTTCTTTCTTTTTATTCACATCTGCGTAAGTGTTAACAAAAAATGTGATCATGGATTGTAACCATAAGGAACCGAGGAAATACCATCTGCTAAAATATATCTCTTATCATCGAAAGGTATTAAAGCTATTTTAGTGTTCTTTATTGTGTACAGGGTATTATTAAATGAGCGAATCAAATTGAATGTAGCAGAGAACGTTTTTTTTTTAAACAGACATTCTTTAAACAGTTCATGCCTCAGAGACTTTTTAACGAACCCCCTTTTGATACCCTTTGCTTTTTTATGCTCAGTTTTGGTATTTGTGTTTTTATCAATGATTGTAAAACTATAATTTTTAGCTCGAAGTCCCACAAATTCATCAATTATTGAACCACCAGCTTCGTCTTTCATCAGTCCGGTTACTTTGTGATTTGTCATGGAAAATAATGGATGATCGTGGGGGAAATTTGACGTGTCAAACAATTTGTTATTTTGTAGCATAAATCTGTAGGGGTCTAGCAAAGGTTCACCGGGTGGCGCCTTGATTTCCATAAACAAACTGTCTGTGTCGGTCATGAGTAGACGGACTCGGTCGTTGTATTGTTTGACCATGGTCTCGTAATAGAAAGATAAAATGTGTCGTTTAGCATGTTCTAAAATACAAAATCCTACTGCAATAGGTTTGTCTAAAGTAACTGGTTCTTTGCAGTTCGACTGCAACCAAGTCTTCCGAAAAAATATTTACATATTTGAAATTGGATTTAGCGGCGTACCGTCTTAGTCGCCCTCTTTGTGTGATTAGTTCAACCTGTTTGTATTTTCTGACTGATTCAATGAATTTTCCGTAACAGACATTAGACATTGCTTTGTATAGGTCTTGTGAACACTTATCAGTAGAATGCTTTCGTTTTTGTATGTTCTGTTCAACAAAAGGTTTCATCCACTTTGACTGCTTGAATCTTAACACTTTGTGAATGCGTTTCAATCTTAACCCAAGTTTTAAATATAATTGTAGAGTGGCAAAGTGAATGACATAGTTTTCTTTATTTTTTAAAGTACAAAATAATTTTTTACCAGATGGTTTGTTTAAATTTAACCCAAATTCGTTCAGCAACTGTTTACAGTATGGGGAAAAGTCTTCTGCGGGTATGCTATCGTGAAGCGATGCGAGGGGAAAAGCACAGTGTTTGTTGTGAAGTTCGCGTGGATATTCTAAGTCCACTTCCAAAATGTATCCCAATTCACCCTCACTATTCAAACTCGCCCAGTTGATATCAATAAACTCTTCGGGTGACATGAACTCATAATCACAGAGAGCGAGTGGTTCTAACATAGTGGTAGCATACAGAGAATTAACATCCATATACATAAGAAAGTTTGTTTCTTTTTTGGGATCAAAATCTGTCATATACTTATTGTTTGCTTTGGAATATCTGTGTGAAATCATGGATACACCACCACGTAAACCCTTTTCTATGAAACCATACATGTCGGGGTCGGTAAACAGATCAAGTTCTACATTAGTCATTTTTAAAGCTGCATCTAACGCAAATCCTGGGAGACTTTTGTAATGATATGGATCGAGATCGTAACTTTTAAGACACATGTCTCTAAAAGATTCCATGATATCACATAACAAGAGAACATCGACAGAAACATAAAGCTTCATGAATTCGTGCATAGTTGTGATATGAAACTCATTCCAGATCTGTTTGGCGAAAGCATATTCTACGTCAGAAATGTTACTTTCTGTAAGCTGTGAGTAAAAGTCTTTGTGACTGGGTAACTGAGTCTCACTTAATTTTTCAAACGAGTCAATGTATTCATAACAGAAAGGTAGTTTACGGGTTAACATGTCTACGTGGTTGGGGAAATGCTTTGTTAAATATACAAAATTGTCTTTTCCTTTATTAGCGAGATTTTTTGCCAGTGAATCGAGGGATGAAGACAGAAATTTGAACGAATCGACAAAGATTAGATCGTCAATGGAGAATGACAAAAAATGTTCAGTGTTGTGTGGAATGCAACTGAGCTTTCTCTCTACAAATCTAGTGGATGCTTGCAGAATCAAATGTGTATCGTAACGTTCGCTGTTATGCAGCACGCATACCACTGTTTTTTCTAGTTTGAAGTTCATATTACAATATCCGTGGCAGACCCCCCTAAACTTTCCCGTGAGATGATCGTGGTCAATATGTGTACTATAATCTAATTCCTCGCCGCACAAATAACACACAGTAGCACTAGCAATTTCACATCTGTTCTCTGCTGTGAGCACAATGTCAACGGGATTATAAAAAATATCCATTATTTCTTCATATTCATTTAAAATGCTTTCCACGAAGTGCTCCGACGCATCTTTACCGATATAGACTTTCAAGGGTTTTGTGTATTTATCTAGTGTACTTACGACCTTATATGCATACCCACACGGTATATGCTTTTGTATGCGATTTTTCTCAGTTGTGGGTTCAAGCACGCTCTCAAAATCCGCGTACACAATGAACGGTATGCGCTGTGTTTTATACTTTTGTTTTACACCAAAACATTTTATAGCTTCCTCAAATGGAGACATAATTATTTTCTGGGCATTGTGATAACAGTAGTCTTTATGTTTGTATAATCTGTCTTCACTCGTAAAGGACCACAAACACTTTTTACATATATAATGTTGACGATCACTGTATTCCGTTGAAGCCGTTAACCCTGACAAACTTTTTATTAGACAGAAATGAACTTTTTGTTTATTGTTAAGACCATTTTCCGTTAACATCATAAGATCAACGTGTCTGTCTTCTACAACGTTATGTACTTTACTTATCCGTATTGGATACACAACTTTTGGAGGTGGGTTTTTTTTAGTTTCACTTCTACCTATCGGTGGAATTTCTTCGTAACCATAAACATTTATAGACAAGTTATTGTTTTTTTCAAATAATCCAATTTGTTTCAGTGTAACTGGAAATTCGATGTCATTTATGTTTAGTTCTTGTTCATATGCTAGATAATGATGTGTTCTTTCTGGATGGGAATGTGTTGGAGCAGGATACAGTTGCGCCAAGACACAGTACAGAAAGCATTTGTTATCATCATTTTGAATGTTAAGAATAAATTATTATTATTATTCATTTATTGATACCTTTTTTTTTAATTCGAAAAATCGCGGAGGTATCTCTAATACGGTGTAATTTTTGTCACACGGACATCGATGCTTCACACCAGCTTCATTCAAAAGAGCGAAGCAATCGGCACATTCGATTTTTTTTTTTATTATTATTATTTTTTAATTGTTCAGTTTTTTTAAGTAAAATAACTAACCTTCCACGTAAAGCAATTTCAGTTGCAAAGCAGGATTCAGAGCTGTTCCAAGTCAAGAATGTCGGTAATGTTCCAAGTCAAGAGTGTCGGTGATTGTTAGACGTTATGTTTTATAAGAAACAATTTTCCCGCGTTTTATTAACCGCTTTATTAACCAATCATAATCTGTTTAAATAAGTCAATGATGCCAATGACCTTCCAAAATGCTTAGAGTACCAAACCCATATACCAAACCGGTTTGTACATGTAACGAAAACACTCTATTCAATTTCTCCACATAACATCTTTTACCAATGTGACAATGTTCTATCTTATATCTTTTAGCTATGATTCTATCATGCAATTTGTTAAACCTAAAGCAGTGCACATCAGAGCGAAATGTAACTCGCTCATTCATATGGAAAACAACACACGATGTTATGCTGTCTGTGAAATAGATGCCAAATTACTCTTATTAATACTAGACGGTCTGCTCAATTTCCATATTGTACAATAAATATGAAATTAGTTTAATTAGGTTTGTGGAATAGAATATTTCTATTTGTGAAACCGCAAGGTTATATTAGAAAGTGTAATTCATCTTTAACACCAAGATTGACTTTTCCTATCTCGGGTGTGTTTGAATATAATCGTATTTGCGACTTTGAGGTTCAATAAATATATAAGTCGGTTGTAACACTATTTATTGTAGGAACACAACTAATACTTATTGTTGTATGTATTACCCTGACTATATCGTAGCTACATAAAACTATCCTTTGTAATAGTAACTTGGATGTGTGTGAGTTTCCTCTCATGTATACTATATCAAAATAAATAATAAATAGGTAACAAAGTAGTTTAAATTGTTTCTGTGATCACGTACAACCCAGTATTCCTTTCAGATATATTAGTAATGCTAGTTCCGAAATTAATAAATATAACTAAAACAGTTTAAAGTAAGTTCAGAAGTGTTTCAGATAGTCTTACATTGTGGTTCAAATATGAAATTTTGCTTTTAAAAATATATATTTCGATCATTAAAATTCAATACGAACAACGTCTTATTTCTATAAACGGAAATTTGTTTGTTAAAAAAAAAAGATGGATCTGACCGAATTATAAAACTGAACTCAAATTGAACTTTGTGAAATATTATTTCAACAGCTCTAATACAGTCTTTTTAGATTTTATACATGTACGCAAACATCGTTATTTTACGTAAACAGAAATTTAAAACTGTAAGGTGCCAAGAAGTCTGGTGTTTCTATGGAATTTCTTAAAAAATGGTTTGTTTAGTTATGTGTACAAAACAAAATAATGAACCAGAGTGTGTTTTTCTGAAAAGACACCGAAATCCCAAAATTCATTAAAATATACATGACTGAAATATGAACATGTATTGTCAACATAAACCTGATTATATCAACAAAAGCTATCGATGCTATTGGAAATGTGTATATGTCATATCTTATTTCTATAGTTAAACCAAAAATGTTCTCGTTAGTTGAAGCAAAGAATACAGTTTATTTTTTATATATCAGGTTTTCAAAATGTCGTCAACAAGTTGTTGTCAACTCACAGCATCGTCAATCGTGGGAAAATGGTTTACAGAGTAAATTTGATTGGTTAAGAGTTTTCAACCAATGATATTGTAGGTGTTACTTTATTCACTTAGTAATATAAAAAAAAAGGTGAGAGGAAAGTTTGAGTTACTTGCCGAGAAATATTCACTTATTACAAATACATTTGAAGTAAAAAAAATGAAAAAAAAAAAAAAAATGAAAGAGAATCGCTCTAAAATATGTTTTAATTATAAGGACCACGTCAAGGTTAATACATGGAGCGAGAACAGATGTGTGTATGTGCACATTAACAAATATCACAAAAATGGAGAGAAAAAATCGCTGAGTTTCACTGCTGAAGCATTTAAGAAACTCATGGACAAACGGGAGTTAATCTTGGAGTACATCCAAGAGAAGGATGATGAGAATTTGATAGAACAAGAAATGATTAGAATTGAACAGTCACAAGGTAATTTTTAAAAAATAATAAGTGTAGTATTAGTATGTATAGTCTTAAATGGTTTTCAACATGTATAGTCGTAAAATGTTTCAAACTTACAGTGTGTAATTTCAGTATATATAATAGTAAAAAGGTTTCAAACTTTACAGTATGTGTATTACCCCAACACTAGTAAATAACTACTATGAATACCCAACAGTTATGAAACAAATTGTCAATTGTTGTGGATTTAATATATTTCTAGAAGTCCTGATTACAAGTATACTCCAGTAGTTTCTTGTTCGTGGTTTCGAAAAATTATTACTATTAATTAAACATTCTTTGTTTTAAACAGATATGAAGGTCAAACAAGGCACTAGTGCCCAATCGATACAGACTCCAATGTCGATACAGTCAGCATCCATGCAGGGAGTATCCATGCAGTCACCTGGAGCAATGCAGGCAGTATCCATGTATGCTCCTGTACCTATGAAGCCAGTATCCATGCAGCCACCTGGAGCAATGAAGCCAGTACCTACGCATGCTCCTGTCTACATGCAGGCAGGTAGAGGTCGGGAACAGTATCAGCTGCTGGCTACCTTGCGAGCGCAAGAGAGAGAGAGAGAGAGAGAGAGGGGGAACGAATTGCACGTGAAGCAAATTACACTTCCGTGAGCCCAACACCAGTCACATATATTGAATAACAGTATCAGCTGCTGGACACCTTGCGAGAGAGGGAAAGAATTACACTTTCGTGAGTCCAACACAGTCACATATTGAATAACATTATAAGAACAAACATATTGGGTAGTACTAAGAACAAACTGTTCAAAACATACTGTGTAGTTTAGTTTAGTTCATTTCAATTAAAACTATACTTAACTATTAGTTTTTCAGTAATAAATTACTATCTTATCCTACTTATCTATCTTGTTTTACATTCATTCATTTTCAACTGATTTTCGTTCTTGTATAATTAAGGTTCAAGCATGCTGTTCTGGGCACACCTCAGTTATCTGGACTGTCTGTTCAGGACAGTAGGGTAGTTGTTAGTTGGTTAGTGAGAGATAAAAAGGGTGTAGTTCTTAAGAACTCCTCTGGGTTAGAGTCAGTACCTGGTTGTGAACCCTGCACCTACCAGTCTGTAGTCCGATGGGTTAACCACTACACCACTGAAAACGGTTTGTTTTGGTTAACTGTTAATTCAAGTGTTGTTTGTATTTTGCTTATACTGTAAATTATGAAATGTCTTCCTTGATCATCAATTCTTGTTTTGGATAATACACACACACATTGGATTACTTTGGATTAACTACAACTGGATTATTTGGATTAACTACAACTGGATTATTTGGATTAACTACACACTGGAATATGTTTGTATTATTCACTCAGGAAAGTTTCTTCCTTTGGATTATCTACTTGGATTACTAACTCTGCTTTTTACTTTGCATCAACTACAGAGGTTTAAATATGAGAACAGAAAACATATGTTGTTGTTACATAGCTTATAATGCAAATAATCAGAAACACATTAAATAATCATTAAAGTGTTTATTGTAATAATTTTTACAAAAACATTGATTCTTGACATAGTAACTAATTAACCTAATTGTGTATAATTAACAAATAATTAGTTTAAAAGTACAAAATAAATATGTTAAAAATAACTGACAAATTAGCCTAATCGTGTAATGAACAAATAATTAGTTTAAACATACACATTAAATATGTTAAAATAACTGTGTGGTAGTCTCTTAATAAATGAATAGCTTTTAGGTAGTTTTAAAAAATGTACAAATTAATATAATGTTAAAATAACCATGAGGTAGTCTCTTAATAATCAAATGATTTTCATAAGAACATTACTACCATTCAGTACAAATTAAATATATATAATGTTAAAATATTCATGTTGTAGTCTTTCAATAAATGAATAGATTTTGAAGTTTTTGAAGTAAAAATTGCATATAATGTTAAATATCCATGAGGTAGTCTCTTAATAAATCAACATGATTTTTAACAAGAACATTACTAACATTCAGTACAAATTGCATATAATGTTAAAATTATTTTGTTACACTTGGACATTGTTAACGTTCAGCACACACACACACACACACACACACACACACACACACACAACTGTAATAAAAGTAACATTAATTAACATTTAAGGTGTTATCTCAAACTTGCAAATGGTTGTTATCACAAAAAAAAAAAAAAAAAAAAAAAAAAAAAGACAGTTATTTTAAATTAGTAGCATTAATTTATAAAAAGAACAGTTATTTAAAATAAGATAACCAAATTAGCAAGTATTATTAGTTATTTAAAGGCAAAATAGAAATAAATAACATTATAAATTGTAATAAGATGAAAATACTTAATATAATATTTATCTGTAGTGTGAATGGTTAGACCTACTTTAACAAATCATATTTTGTTTATAAGGATAGTATATTCTCGGAACCGGCGTGACATCACACGGCCTAGTTACCGATCATCCGGGTCTTTGGGGGTGAAGCAAAGCCTTAGTGATTACTGGTTTACATAGAATAAAGTTATCATATTAACTTTTTACATGCCTTACATATTGTCATTTATTTTCTGCAGCTAATACATAGTTGCAATACGTCTTATGTGTATTATAACAACTTGGGTTGCCATATAAGAGAAACGAACAACGGGAATCTGAATTAGTATAATCTATATTTAGTACCGATGTGTTTCCGTGTACTTTGAATGTCGAGGGGACAGGGCAGGTTGGGCAGAATATAATTTTTGTTGATGCAATTTTCAGGTAATGTTAATTATAAATTTTAACAATTTTGAAATGATAAGATAATTATTAATATAATAATTATGATGTGGGCTACAAAATATATAATTTGTATTTATAATAAAATTTGTATGCATGATTAAGTTAATTATTTTTATGATTTAATAATTATTTTATTTCCAAATAATATGTAATAATTAAACAATGGCAAAGTTGTTACTTTACAACTTCAAAATTACAATAGTATTATTGTCATATCTTGTTATATAGATGTATTGGCAATAGTATAATGTTCCACTGAATACATTCTTTTATTCTTAAAACAAAATACCGTTTCTTGAAATAATGAAATGCTTTTGTTTTTACAGACTGCAAAATTACCACATGATGTTGCCCTTCCTTACCGGTTGAATGCAGGCAACAAAAAATAGCAATAATAAAATATAGCCATCCTCGGACCTTGACATCTAGGGGGAGCAATATCTCTCTCTACTTACCCATCACACCTGAGATTAGTTCAAGGAGAATACTATATAGTTTCCTTTGGCATATGAATTTATATGCATGTATCAATATGGTAATATTTTAAATTGCCCCCCATAAACTACATTAGGGAGCATATAATCAGTTCCCTCAGTTATTTTCATGTCGAGGTCTACAACCTAATAAAACATAAGTGTTACCTCGTCGAACAAACATGCAAATGTTTTAATAATAGGGTTTAACCTGGTATATTTAGTAATAAAACACAAAAACCTACCTGAGTAAATAATGGTTAATATATATATATATATATATAATATTGGTGTTGTTTTATATCTAGTCACAATGGATGTTGCAGATATTTTCTTGTTCAGTCTTGTGCTGTATTGGAATTGTTATTGCAGTTCAATTTAAGTAATATCTACAAAACTAATTTTTAATAGTATACAATGTACAGCTGGAGAAAGGAGGCAAATATGGTTGTTAATAAACTGATCTATATCGGTATGCCTTCTACTAGACTACACACATTTAACCTAAGTTGCTTTTAACCCGGGTTAAATTACCTCATGTAGATGCACTTATGTAGCATATTCAAGGAAAATATATGAATGAGATGGTTAAATGCTATATTCTTCATGTCAAACAGTGTTTTCAAAATGGAAAACATATCAGATATGGCAGTTGACCATTCATTTTATTGCAGGTAATTGCTAAAGCAGATTACACACACAAACACACACACACACTGAACTGTAGAATACCATGACACTACATATATATGTAAAAAGGTAAGTCCTCTAACTTGAACAAGCAAAATGTACCACAACCACCAAATTATATTGATCCACAATAGAATAGATTTTTATGTATTTTTAGATTTATGTATATGTATTCTTCTTCTTCTTTCAACTTATTTTCGTGCTTATATCCAATTAAGGTTCAAGCACGCTGTCCTGGGCACACACCTCAGCTATCTGGGCTGTCTGTCCAGGACAGTGGGTTAGTTGGTTAGTGAGAGAGAAGAGGCCTTACACCTACCCATTGAGCCCATAAGAACTCGCTCTGGGTTGGAGCCGGTACCGGGCTACGAACCCTGTACCTACCAGCCTGTAGTCCGATGGCTTAACCACTGCGCCACCGAGGCCGGTCATGTATATGTATGTGTGTGTGTGTGTGTGTATATATATATATATATATATATATATATATATATATATATATATATATATATATATATATTGTATGTATGTATATGTATACATATATATAGATATATATATATACACACACACAAACTTTATATATATACTTAATCAAAGGCACACACACATTATTTACCCTCTGCACCAAAGTAAATACTAAACACACGGAGAGAAGGGGGAAACGACCTATATTTTCTTACTGCAGGCCTGCTACAGACACATTTGCAAACAAACAAAAATAATAATAATTAAAGTTTAAACAAGAATTTAGGCCTATATTATAATTATTATATGTGTGTAATTTAGCAGTATAAACTTTTATTTTAAAATTAAAAAATAAATAAATAAGATGTAGTAGCTGTAGTATAGCAAAATAAATACAAGTATAGATAATATCCAAGCAACTATGATTAAATGAAAAATAAAGACCACATAAATTTAATGATAAAGGAATATACTCTTTATTCAAGAAATGGATGCATCGTTTTGTTCGGGTTTTTACATGGAAGACGATGGAATTGTGTATTTTATTTACAGTATAATGTGGGATTTTTATCACTGCACATGCTTTAACCATTTTGTTTGCTAAATTAATCTCTGTTGGTGTCAACAAGCAACAACATTAAAGTCAACGTAGTCGCATTCTGTGAGGGAAGCCATGAAATTCCATCAGGTTTGTCGTTTTAATGACCCTACCCACAAGCGGCGCCTAGTCTCTTCTTTTGGAAATTTGTAAAACGATATTTTTTTTAACATCATGTTATGGTTTATGCAGCCAACTGCACAACATGTTTTAGGCATCGTGACCGTTAACTGTTGTAAATGGTCGACCAAAGTTGCCTCATTTCACTATCAAACCATACGTAACTAAGGAGAAGCTTCACCGCGTCACGTGATAAACAATGGCGGCCAGGGGTCGAAGTACCCATATGTTCGGTTCCGAGAATAGCACAACTTTGATATCACAGTAGTGGTTTATTAACTAAACAGAGAAATAGCCTAATGGGTACACTTGTCATAGATGACAACACAGGATAGCCAATTTAATGATTAAATATTACAAATACAGTAGAATGATTTATTATTATTATTATTATTTTTAAATAATAAATGTTTCTGCTAAACGTACCACATTTTTCTCCATTAACCAAAATGGTCCTTCATGTTTTCTGATCAAACAAAACAGAGTTGCACGTCGCCATCCCTCCTTTAATTCTCATCAAGTTTGGAAATAGCGATGTCCGTATTTTGACATCTGCAGCATGTGTCAGAAGTATAACTTTCACCAGTGGTAGTGGCATTCCCTCTACGTGCTGTAGATCGTTCTGTCCTGTACACACAAGTACAGGCGAACCTGTACATTTTCTAATGAACGAATTCTGACTGTTGACAACAGTGTGCATAATCACCAAAACAAATTCACTTTGTAGCATGTTGAACTTCCGCGATAGGAGCTAAGAATAGCAATATTACCCATAAACCTTCGCATGTGTTCTTTTCAAACAGAATTATCTCCCTTAGTTATACTATCTACTACTAAACTAATATGTATACTAGTGTTTAAATATAACAAACCAGCGTTTTGTGATACAATATATATATATTATTTAAAAACTTGCTAGCATTTACAAACACATGGTTGTTTACAACAGTTTATAGTAAACAAATAAAACTGGATTCATGATTATGTACAATATTTAAAGTATCTACATTTTCACCAATATGTTTGTATTACAAATACAACGTACTAGTATTTACATAAACAAGATGGTTCACAATATCTAAAGTAACGACATATAAACCTGGATACAAATATATCATTGTGAAGTTTATCTTTACCGAACTGATTCACAATTTCATTAATTGTGTATTTATTTTTACATTTTTGTAACAGATAATACAAACAATGAAAACCACAGGTGGTTCCAGTTGAAGCTTGCAAACATTTAAGATTGTAAACATAAGATCTACAATGCTTTTTAAGAAATGTAACGAATTTTATATTATAATATTCAGGTGGTTTGCCAAAACTATCGAAAAACTCTCCTTTGTTTTGGTTATAATAAAATGCAACCCAATGTGTACCCGGGAGGTTAGATGGATCTGTGTTGACAATACACCCCCAACGTTCATCTCGGATTACTCGAGGCATTGTGTTACTCGAGTAAACACCTACAATGCGTGCACATAAATCTGAGTCACAGTCAATCGCACACTGAATCTGCTTTCCATTCATGATATTCTTTATTTGACATACACATTTCTGGTTTGATCAATTTCAATTAAGCTAGGAAATTCACCATACACTATACAACTGACAGTTTTTGTCAAAACCGATTTAAACTGTACTTCTAACCTTAAGTTACCGTTTTTTAATAAACTTAAATAATCAGAGTCCACGAAAACGGGTTCAAGGTTGAACACAAACAGACCATTTCCCAAAGAAAATTCGGTTCTTTCAATATAATTTCCACAATCCAGGTTCCAGCTATTAACACCTTCAAACAAATTCACGTAGGCACTGACGTCATCTGCTTCGACTGGTCGACCGGGCACACTGACACCATCCAAATATAAGCCCACCGTTTTCATGAATGAACTCTGGAAGTTAAACGAGTTCTTTGTGTATGATCCACTCACTCCGTCACCGTCGACAAAACCAACAATCAGTCTGTTTGGACACTGCGACTGGTACACACTGTCCCACACGAAACTCTGTTGAGACGACGGAATACTACTCATTTTAACTTCGGTTTTAGCGAATGGGTATAAGGCGTTAGACTTTTCAAACATCTTGTTGTGTGTTAAAATAAGTGCACTGTTCATTTTCAGTTTACATATCTTGACGTAAATATCTAAGAGCTCGATCTTGTACTCCTGACCGGACTTCCCAGACATCAAACAAAAGGGTATGGAGCTCCGAAATAACTTGAGTGTCATATCCACCCCATTTACCAGATATCTGCCCATGTTAAAAATATCTTCACACAGGGGACCTTCTACGGTAACCGTTTTGGTGTTTTCGATGTGCGCTCCTCGATCCGATACTCCAGAATTAGTGCCAGTGATAGGATTGGTGCTTTCGATGTTTGCTTGCGTCTCTCCGACGTCCTTGTAAAACAGCTGAGACTGGAGTTGCGATTGTTTACCTTCTGCTCCATAATTCAGTACGGTTTGAATGTATGCTTTGTAGGGATAATGATTTTTCGCCGAACTCACCAGCTGACCGTGTAAATACACAGCGACTTGCGACCACAGAGCTTGCATGAATAAATTTACTGGTGCCACGTGTTCGTCCTTACCCAAAACCGTTCCATCGGAATGACTCACTTTCAGTTTAACATGTAAACGACTTCGTTTCAAATCCACGTAGTCACTTCCACTATTTGCAATTTGAAATTCTACCGGTGACGAATCTGTAATTTGACTAACAAGTCTAACATCGACGTAGTAATGTTGAAACACACTCGTTTGGTATGGGGGCATAGTAAACAGATCCAAAGCACTGGGTAAACCTTCCACAAAGTCTTTATCTGTGAGCAGCGACATACTGTTTGTTGTTGTTTATACAAATATATCTTTTTCACTAACAGCTGATTTGTACTTCAATGCTGGAACTCGTTTTGTTTTTTTATGATGTGTCACGCGACTGACTTTTTTTGTTCTGATAATTCGATCGTCCAGATTTCCGTTTTATAGCTCTAGTGCGTTCCTGCTCAGCTTCGGCCCTTTCTACCACGTCTTGAGTTTGTGACGTCACTTCTATTTTAGATTTGTGCTTGTTGTCCCCGTCACTGTTTACATGTCTCGGTATCATTGGAATCATATAAGAAAACCACTTGTCCTTGTAATTCCCAACTCCAGATCCAACCTGCTTATTTGACTGAACAACATTCTTTGTTCGTTTATCAAAATATTTTAACCATTTATTTACATCAGGAACGTAAAGTTTTCTATCCATGTTAATTTATTCTAAAAACGGATAATGTCGTAATAGTAGTGTCACACTCGTGCTCTCTTTGATAAATGAGACTGGAGTGGTGGATGCAACCTTTATATGTATTTCAACATATGAACTCTCTGTCACTACAACAGGAATGTTCCACATTGTATTAAACTCATACCGTGGACCGTCTCGTAAATCAACACGTCTCAGTAGAGGTACAAAACTATCGCCTACTAGACTGCTGACACACAAATTACACAACACATCTACTTGCAAATCGTTCATACTTTGAATATCAGTTTATCCAAAATTCAAATCCACAAGAGACACAATCCATACACCTTCAAACGTTAACCTCTGATTTAACTTTACTCGAAAATGATAGGGGTTGTTGTCAGGAAACACTAATTTAGAGTCAGTACTCTTCAATATAATGTACTTCTCCATGTCTCACGCAGTTTTCAGTTCTCCTTCTACGTACGAATCGAAGCTAAGTGGCCACCCTAACCACCGAACCAAATAGTACACCTTTTCCTTCTTCTTTTTTAACACTTTTTCGATTTTCCACATAATGTCTTGATTCTTATTCACTTTCTGAAGTTCGGCTGTGTAAAATATACCTTTCAGCACTTCGTCGTGAAAATCACGCAGTCTGTACACTGGAATACCCTGTCGTCTACTTCTATAATGTACTTTAAACAACTCTTCTGTCCACCTCAAATCCTGCTCCTTTGTGAATGATTTACGCAAATAGCTGATTCTCGTTAAATCACCCACTTTAAATATAAATTTTGCTAATGGTTTCTTTACTTTAAGTTTCTTAACCATGGGCTCGACGTACAGATGTCGCCACACTTTAATTTCATTCGTTTTATTTACATCAGCCGGTGCCCAATGTCCCAGAGACGAGTGTACTGTATTGTTATAATTATGCACTAGATCTGCTAAAACGTCTATGTATTTTTGTGTATTGTTATAAGTCGTATACCTAGCGAGCAGCGACCGAAGTGTCCTAATAATTCGCTCTGCGAAGTTACTTTTGATATCTTCATTCTGCGTGACAATCAGTTTAATGTTTTCTTTTGACAGAAACTGTTTGAATACTCCAGCGAACTCTGTACCTTTGTCCACCCGAACTTTCTTGGGTATTCGACCGTCTTTTAAAACAGATTTGAATCCGTCTAATACCGTCTCCGGCCTTTTGTTAACTAGTGGTATGACCCACGCATATCTTGATAGAATATCAATAGCTATAAGCAGGTACCTAACTCCATTGTTAACTTTTGAATGACGACTAACGTCCATCAAATCCATATCAAACATCTCATCTTTTTTGTTAACACGAACACGGAGACGCTTGAATGATCGACTGACCGGCTTGTGCAAACTGTATGCATCGTTGTCATTCATCCATTGTGTTACCGTACTCAACTTATAGTTTTCTAAACCACGTCTTTTCAAAGCGTCGTGAAACTTCTTCGGACCATAGAAAGCTCCAGCGTCTCTCGGTTTTGTATAATATTTTTCAAGTTCGTTCTTGTCACGTTCATTCTTTTCAGTGTTAGGTTTCACTCTGAACGACATCACTGAACTGACCTAATGTATTCTGTGACGTTAATTTATATCTACGCACATGTTCACTTTTCCAATCGATCTTCCAAACGCAGCATGTTCAATACTTGATCTTTTAGTATTTCCATCCATTCAACAGTTTTAATATTAATATCCAAATAGTCTTTGCATTGGTACTGACACAAAATAAAACCTGGGGTTTCTGAAACATCAGGATCATCAAAAACAAGGCGTATCCACCTGGCACTGACGTCGATTTCGTTCAGTTCAGTTAATGCTATCGGATAGTAGCGTTTAATCATATCATCGTGGGACAATGTTTTACAAGTATGAGTTCTTTCCTCATCAAACATGCATCACATACACATTTCCTTAGAAAGTCGCTGAATTAGTTTACATATCTCAATCGCATAACTCAGTGATAACCAATTCTCTAAACATATTCTGTTCTCATCTACATCCACTTCATCCACGAGAACACGAGATGGGCGTATTTTCCTGGTAATTATTCGCTTGGTACTGTTAGTCGAATCACAGAAGGAACTTTTAGCATCCAAAACGCATTCCGTACGACTCTTAAACCAGTGGTTAGATTTTCTTACTATTGTTTCATCAAAACTGTATTCGCATCTTAAAACATATTTCCAACTGAAGTAGACATCTTGTTTCTTGTCGTTAGTGTTCATCTTCTAACGCAATTGTTACAGATAATGATTAAAATACACTTTTCTTTATCTTATAACACATATTCAAATGCATTCGTTAAAAGACAAGTTGTTATTGGATAATGCTAACAAATGAAACTGGTTTCAACTGGTTTGCTAGTCAAAAGAGTATTTCAACATATATCTCTAAAATAACACCTTTCAAAAACACCCGCTTTTAAAAGGAGGTAATTGTACCCATTATCCTCGTTACACGCTTCAACAAAAAGTGACCGCATTCCTATCTATTTCGTAGCAACTATAATAAACTCAAAAACTCGGTCAAACCTAACAACAGACGCGTGTCACCTATTGTACCACCGAACAATAGGTGCATATCTATTGTAATAATGTCAACAATCAGAGACGTCACCATTATACTAAGACAGAACAATAGGGGATGTCTCTATTGTACTAAGAGAGAACAATAGGGGACGTCTCGATTGTACTGGAGTGGGGACCCATTGTACCGGAGGTGCATATCCATTGTATTGGAGGCGTATCCATTGTATTCCCATTGTTGTCCCCGCTACGTACAAAATATACTACTCGCCCACTAACCAGTGGACCGTTAACACTCCCCGAGTCCCTTCCTCCAGTCCAGAATTTTGCGCCCAAGGCAACTGCTCCAGTGGCCCCGCCCACGATACACCACTGCTAATAACTACTTTGACGCCGATATACCGCAATCAGTAATTCTTCATCACAACTACAAGTGCTCTCAAATAACTTGTTTGCAACACGAAATGAGCTTTTTAAAAATTGTTATTGCAAAGGACGTCTGTTATTGACCATGCAGGTATTTGCGTAAATGCAATATCTTCTTGAACAAGGTGAAGATGCACATTTCTATTCCTATCTTAGCATTTTCAAAAGACATTGTTAAAATGTTTAATATAGAATTTGTTTTTAAAAAGTCATAACTATAATATTACCTGTATAGATTCGTAAGTTCAGCATCAATTCACGTGCAAAAGTACATTCCGTTCTTATTGACTGAACTTAACGGATCATCATTATAAATATAATTAACCTAAATGGACAAAAGAAACTGAATGCAGTAGTCATGGTAAAAATATAGCGTTATAAATTACTTCTTTTTTTATTCTACAAATGTAACATATCTACCAGCTACATAATTTATTATTTTTATTTCACCACCAAATATACAGCATACATAAAGCAAATAATAAACATACATATAAGAGAAGCAAACATAAATAATAAAAAAATAAAAAAATAAAAAACAAACATGTTATAATAATGGTCTCCCATTTATATATACTAGTATATATCAATATATTTCCTGTGGAAAAGAAAAAAGGTATATACCGATGATCAACTTGTAATTAGTTATAAACTAAAAACATATAGAATAATATATATTTTATACAATTAATTTTGTCCAAATATTCCATTTTTCCTCAAATTTAGTTGTCCTGTTATTTATTGTAGCAATATATTTATCTATATAATAATACATGTTCAGATTGTTCTGGAATCCAGTTAACGTTAGTTTTTGACTTTTGCATTTTGACTTATATATGTATTGTTTCGCAATTAGAAGTATTAAATTGACAATATTATCTTTTTTAGAATAATTAGGATTGCCTAAAATAATTGTTTGTGCATTTATTTGGAGTCTAATTTTAGTTTTCAAGAATATCCAGTTGATAACAGTATTCCAGAATGCTTGAACATGTTTACATAACCAAAAAAGGTGCATTAAATCTTCACTAAACGTATGACAAAATTCACATTTATCTGATTTTTTAATACCATATATAACCAAATGCTTATTTGTTGTTAAAATAAATAAAACTATCTTGTATTGAAAGTAACGGAGCCCTGTGTCGGTGGTTAGCTTGATAGGGATAAGATATACATTTTCCCACCATTTGTCACAGAGGTCAATATCAAAAATATGATTCCATTTTATTTGTGCGTTTATTTTGTATTTAGATGTGTGTTCATTTATGCACTCTTTGTAGAAATTTTTACAAACGTTTGTTTTAAGAAGTTCTTTCAAACAATTAGGTATTATTGGCATTTGTAATGTTACTAATTCTGTATATATAACCAATTTATAATATTTTTTGATTGCTAAAATCAAACCGTTGTAGACTGTAAATGGCGGTATGAGGTCATATTTCATACAACATTCGTCATATGTGAGCCAACTGGTATTATTAAACAGATCTTTTAAAAATAAAATTCCTTTATTTGCCCATGTCTTGTAATAAACATATTTATTATTGATTTTAATAAAAGAGTTATACCAAATTGGTAAGTTTAGTATGTTTGTTTTATCAGTTGTAGATTCACATTTTCCTAAAAATATTGACCATATAAATAATACATTTTTCCCAAAACGGATTTGTGCATACCTCTGCTTTTGCCTTGCTGTAAGCTGACCCAAAAGTTAATAGTAATTCCGCTTTAGACTGTAAACAATTACTCAATAAACAGGCAATGTCTTGGTTTAGATATACACTTTTCATCCACGATATTTTTTGGGCATTACAAAATATTTTAACATCTATTGCTCTTAAGCCACCATTTTGGTAATCTCGAATTAATGTTTTTCTAGCAATTTTATCAGGCTTTTTATTCCAAATAAACTGAAAGAAATAAGTTTCTAATTTTTTAAAGACAGCATCTGTTGGGTTTGGGAGTGAAGCAAATAGATAAACAAATTTTGATAAAGCCAGACTTTTGATTACAGCAAGTTTTCCTAATGCTGATAAAGAACAGTTTGACCATTGTTCGAGTAACTTTTTAACTTCTTTTAGCTTTCTATTATAATTCAGTTCTTGCATTTGATACAGATTAGTAGAAGAGAAATGGACACCAAGAACTGTAAATTCAGTAGTCCATTTTAATTTATATTTTGGACACATTTTTCTGTGATCATTACGATCTTTGCCTAATCTTATTATATTTGTTTTATCAATGTTTACTTTTAGACCTGAGATATTTGTAAAATATTGTAGTATTTCCATAGATGCTGTAAGGTTTTTTTCACACCAGTCAAGTAGTAATGTTGTGTCATCGGCAAACTGTGATATTTTAAATTCATTACCACATATCTCAATTCCTTTTATATTTTTGTTGTTTCTTACCAAGATCCCATGAATTTCAACACATAAAATAAAAATATAGGGGGATAAAGGATCACCTTGTCTACATCCTCGGCCAAGTTTAAAACGTTCAGTAATAGTACCATTTATGGATAGACATGATTCGCATTCATTGTAGAAAATTGTTATCCATTTCTGAATTGAGGCACCAAATTTAAAGTAAGCTAATACCTTAGTTATAAAATTCCATGAAAGGGTGTCAAAGGCTTTCTCAAAATCTACAAGTAAAAGCATTCCTGGTTTATTCTGTGTAGTTGTATAATGTAATGTATCATATATTAGTCTAATATTATTAGCTATCGATCGGCCATGTATAAATCCATTTTGATCCATAGATACTAATGAGGGGAGGACAGTTTTAATTCTTTCTGCAATAGCTGCTGACCCTAATTTGTAAATAACGTTCAAAAGTGATATTGGTCTCCAATTTATAATATATTCTTTTGTCTTATCTTTTTTGGGAATAAGTGTGATTAATCCTAATGTTTGTGAATCAGATAACTGACCCCGATTATATCCAAAGTTTAAGCTTTTAATGACAAAATAACTAATATCGGTCCAAAAAAATATCATAAATTCAACCATATATCCGTCTGTCCCAGGCGACGTATAATTGTTCATTTTTTTCAGAACTTTAGTAACTTCATTATAGTTTAATTCTCCCTCTAGCGATTTTGACACATTATCGTTTAGTTTGGCAACTCTACAGTTATGAAGTTCTCTGTTTAGATCAACGTTAATTAATTCATCATCTCGATTAGTATATAATGTTTTATAAAAATCTACTACTTCTTTCTCAATTTGCTTTTGAGTTTCGAGTACATTATTTTTGTTGTCTATTAATACAGTTAAAGCTTTTGTCACATGATTTCTCTTTTCTAGGCTACACAAATATTTTAATGGTTTTTCTCCGTGTTCCACCCACCGAGCTTTAGATCTAATAAAAACACCTTTTAATTTTTCTTTTCTGTGAGTTTCTAGTTCATTTTTTAAATTATAAAGCTTTTGTTCTAGAGATGTATCAGCTATCATTTGGCTAAGCTGAGTATCAATATTTTAAATTTCTTTTTCTAATTGTTTTTCTATTTTTTCCTGTTCCTTCTTTTTCCTAGATGGAAATGCAATTGGTTTACCTCTAATTTTCATCATCAAAATCTCTAAAAATAATTGATCATCAATATTTAGGTTTATGTTAAAAAGTTCAACTCTAGATAATGTGTCAAAGTTGGAGGGAATCGATATAGCATATTGTTTTACACTTTCTTTGATGATTTCTTTAACCATAAAAATATAGTTATGATCATCTAAAAGAGAGTTATTAAATTTCCAAAAAGCTCTTCCTCTTGTAATGTCTAACAATTTAATTTCGAGTGTAGGACATGAGTGGTCAGTTCTGTAACCTGTTTCTATGGATGTATTGCAGGGATACGTTAAAAAGTCTTCACTGACTAATATAAAATCTAGACGACTCTGTTTAAATGGAGTTTTTTGCCGCCAAGTATATCGTTTAATATCTGGATGTTGATAACGCCAAACATCTACTAAATTATTTTCCTCAATTAGATTTAAAACTTCGGTTCTAGCTTTTGGATTGTTTATGTTACTATAATTTGACATATCTATATCCTTATCTAAAACTAAATTCCAGTCCCCACTTATTATATATGATGCATTCCCCAGTTTTTATAAAATTGATTCCAGTTGTTGAAAAAAAGTGTATCTCTATCACTAGGACCATATATATTCACAAGAGTAAACAGTTGTTTATTTAATGATACGTCTATGGCTAATACATTTCCATCAAAGCTGCTTACTTGATTGTGCACAATGACATTAGTTTTTGTGTTGTTGAAAAATATTGCCACACCAGGTATTGCCAGATATATGACCCTACCTGATGAGAAACCACCCATTTATCAAACATCCCTGCTTTCTTAGCCACAAACTCACTATAAGACTGACCCTGCGTTTTTTCAACTCGCTATACTGTAAACGATAATCCTCAGGTCGTAACTCATAAGCCCTCCACACTGCAGACGTAACTAGGTCGTACTGACTTGCTCGCTCATCACTCATTGAATTATAAGCTACGCTAGCCTTCCCCTTAAACTTAGACATGGCTAACAATGTCCACTTAGACTGCGGCCAATTTAGCTGCTTAGCGGCCCATTCAAAAAGTTGGTAGAACATATCTACCTCTTGGTCGTTAAATACAGGCACTGATCTATAAGCCCCCGACATGTTAAACCCATTTCCTGCCTCCCGTCTAACTTTTTCAGCATTCAACTTTAACTCATGTTCCACTTTTAATTTTGCTAACTAGTCCATAGGCTTCTGTTGAACATCTGAAATTTGTGGAATTTTCTGCTAGATTCTTGGAAAATAGGCTTAAACCACTCTAAATAGTGTAAAGATAACGAATTTCATTGTTGCCATTTTTTCCATTCACCTTTAGGGCGGCCATGTTGAATTTCAAAATGGCCACCATTCTGGAGCTATTTTTGTCAATATCTCGCTTATTAATGTAGGTAGAATCACAATTCCAGTGGCTGCACCCAGGTTTTTGTATACAAGGATTCACATAGTGTCATACATTTTTTATAGAACGGTCCAATCTTGGATTTCAAGATGGCCGCGATTCTGGGTCTCTTTGTCAATATCACACCTCATCTTGAATTCCAAAATGTCAGCCATTCTGGACTCATCGGCGTTTCAACATCTGACGTATTAAAAATTTTTTCCCAGAGATCATGGTGAACAGGCAGTCAGAGACTTACATCTTCCATGGGAACTCGTAGAATCTGTTGCGCTTTTCGAGTAATATAATGGATGACACAGAGCCAACTGCAAAAAAGAAGCCCACAGACTATAAGCTCTGTCTGAAATGCCAGGACAGTAAGGCAAATGAGTGCCTCGGTCAAACAAAGATTGACAGCTACAAACTGTTTTTGGCAAATGTATCTGTACGTGCCAAATACAAAAATCCGACCTTTGTCGCACTCCAGCAGAGACTGAAAGGAGTATCAGCAGTTGATCTCCAGCTGAAACAAAGCACAAACAACATACAGAACGAGACAAGGAGAGATATGAACAAGCAATGAGCCAAAATGTGGTTGCCCCCCTCATGTTACGGACCAAGGGACGGCCATCATCTGTCCTGTCACAAACTGACACCAGCCCAAGTGCATCGTCCTCAAATAAAGTTACTCGCTCCGCTGTTCCTTCATTTTGTCGAAACCAATGCTTCTTCTGCCAGTCGACAAAAGTAGACAAAAAAACTGGAGCATCCGAAAAACTTTGCGATTGTAGGAGTTCAGACATTGGATTGTCCATTAAACAGATTGTAAAAAACAGTGACAATGACAGATGGAAAGTAAATCTTGCTAATATACTCGTTGAAGGTGACTTTCTTGCAAGAGATATCACCTATCATAAAAGTTGTTATACAAAAAGCTGGAGCCGATATGTCCAAGCACCTGAACGACAGAGCAAGAAGAGAGAAGTTGATTATGACGAGTCTGTTAACTTCTTATCTGCTGAAATTGAATTTTACGCTGAGATACAGGAATGTGTGGATGACGGACAGTTTGTAACTCCAGATGCTGCGTGTGTTTACAATAACATGATGAGAGACTATGGTATTGTGCATCATAACATCACCTGAGGACAACTGTTAGGGAAAGTTCGTGAAAATGTAACCTGTGAGATAATTGAAAGCAAGGGTCGAACCCCCTCTGTTATTCATAGTAAAAGTGCAAAACAGACAGTTGTTTACAATGATAAAACTGAGCGAGATATTAGGAAAAATATGACGCAAATATTCAAATGTGCAAGGATTGTACGGCAGGCTATACTTGAATCAAGAAATGATGATGACCGGTCGTGGAAATTTGCGGGTACCTTATTGGATTTCAGTGACTCAGAAGTGCCAGGAGAGTTAATGGCATTAGTAAGATGGACAATTCAAGGAGCCAGAGCAGCTACAACACCATCTAGAGCAAAGGATCTGCACAAATCATGCATGATTTTATCCCAATCTGTCGCAAGCGAATGTAAAAGCCAGCGGCAGTTGTCATTTGTTCCAAAGACAACTGAATCGCCATTTCGCCATACATTTGAAAGTCCATATACAGTTGGACTCTCACTCTATATGTATCACAACTTTCGAAGTCAGAAAGCAGTAAAAGTGTTATATGGCTGTTGTGCTGGGATATCTTATGATCGAGTAACAAAAGTATGCAATAATATTGCAGATGCAATACGTGCACAGATTACAACATTTGGTGTATATGTACCACCTGGTCTGATGAAGAATAGACACATCCGTGGGTCACTGGATAACATTGACATGAATGTTGACTCCCCTGATGGCGAAGGGAGTTTTCATGGATTGGCATCCGATGTGTACCAACCTGCTGGTGGTGGCAAACCTGTACTAAATCCATTGGTCATTGGTCAGTGTGAAGCAACAGGCGGCTTGTTAACATTCCAAGTACAGTGATAAGCTTATCTTTCTGCAGAATCGAAGGCAACCCTACTCCGAAATCCAGTCCAAAGTACATAGGATACAAGATCGGTTTCCATGAAGACCAACTTAAAAAAGCGAAAAGAGATGGCCTAACTTGGTTAATGGCACGTTGTATAAATAGGAGAGCTGTAGTTGAGGCAGAAGATGCATGTCATTCAGACGAAATGACACCAATTAATGTGGAGTTAAATGAATTGCCAGACGAGGACGTCTCGTTGGTGGCTGTGGCTCATGGAATTACCAATACTGAAGAGCATATGCTATCAGTTTGGTCAGCCTACAACTCCCTCCTCAACAAACTGACTTCCAGGCATACTCCAGCGTTGAATGATAATGTTTTCATGATGCCAATCATAAATGCGGCACCACAGGATTGGTCTACCCTTGCCACTAGACTTGAGCAGCTGTGGAAACTCAACCAGATTGTTTCTCCTGGGAATCCAGTAACTGCTACTCTGGATATGGACCTCTATAAGAGAGCACTAAAACTAGAACATCTAGATCCTAGTTACAGAAATAAGTGGGTTCTTTGTCCAGGCGGTTTCCACGCAGCAATAAATAGTCTGAGATGCCTAGGACGAACAATTGAAGGTAGCGGTATGCATCAAGCATGGCAGGAGGCAGATCTATACAGCTCTATCATTACAACACAGATCATCAATGGGAATCATTATAATCGGGCAGTGCAGGCACATCAAATTACACTACAAGCATTGTTTGACCTGTGGCTTGACACATTCTTCCAAGAGAGACCGGTGATTTTGGAAACATTGCAGTCAAGTGGCAGGATACTTTATGACACCTGCAAAGACAAGGGAGATGTACTAAAGGCACATGCAGACTTCTGCGTCGTCTTGGAATCAGTGAATCTTGAGATGCATCTTGCCAAATATGATGAAGAGCAAAATCAAAATCCCATGTATCAATGGGCCAGAATGTATATGAATCAGGTGATGACATTGCTACAGTTGTTACGAGCTACAAGGGAAGATGACTGGTATCTCTACTTAGCCACGCTTGAAAAGCTCTGCGTATTGTTCTTTGCATATGACACATACCAGAGTTCCTCGTCCGACTGCAAGAAATCAAAGTCAATCAGCCAGGTGTATGGAATGACTTTATTAATGGTGGGCTCACAGTTGGTACGAACAATAGTGTTCTATTCACACGTATAAGTGTTGACCAAGCCATGGAACACTTAAACAAGGATGCTAAGGGTCATGGCGGAATATGTGTCATAACATCTACATCGGCAACGCTGCTCAAGTTCTGCCTGACAGCACCAGAATTGTCATGGATCTCAAGCTAACATATGGATGCAGGACTTCATTTTAACTCCTAAACGGCTTGACCCACTGAGGTTAGGCTGGACATCAGTTGATGGAGTCTTGAAACCTGTGCTGTCGCAAGTAGCACCTGCCCCAGCTTCTATATTACAGTTGGTGAAATGTGGATGTGGACGAAGCAACAAAAGTTATGTTACCATGTGTTCAAGGAGATGTTCTTGTAAAGCATCAAGAGTAGTCTGTACTGAACTGTGTAACTGTGAAGGAAATACAGAAAAGTGTTGCAATACTGAACCACCGGTTATTGGACATGACATTGCAGAGCAGAGAGAAACCTGGGTAAAATGCCAAGCGAAATTCTATTTGTAACAGATACGATGTAGTGGTAATTTTGAAATCCAAGATGGCCGCTATTATACTAATGATTAATGCCACCATCTGAATTGTTGGTTACTAAATCCTAGGTAACCACTTGAATTGTATTTGTAACTGACCTTGGTTCTGTACATTTGTGGAATTTGCCTTCATATTTTATGTTGAGAACAAAACAATTTGAGATGAAATCCAAGATGGCGACCATTCTATCAATTTTTTATGACACTATGTGAATCCTTGTATACAAAAACCTGGGTGTAGCCACTGGAATTGTGATTCTACCTACCTTAATAAGCGAGATATTGACAAAAAGAGCTCCAGAATGGCAACAATGAAATTCTTTATCCTTACACTATTTAGAGTGGTCTAAGCCTATTTGCCAAGAATCTAGCAGTAAATTCCACAAATATACACAAGCCAATGGACTAAACTGGAATTTTCTATCCCTATAATCTCTCTTCTCTACCTCTATCTTCTTTTTTTTCTCTCTCTCTCTATCGTTCTCTCTCTCTTCTCTACCCTTTCTTCTCTTTCTCTATCCCTATCTTCTTTTTCTCTCTCTCTCCCTCTCTTCTCTTTCTCTCTCTCTCTTCTTTTTCTCTACCCCTCTCTCTCTCTTCTCTCTCTCTCTCTCTCTCTCTCTCTCTCTCTCTCTCTCTCTCTCTCTCTCTCTCTCTCTCTCTCTCTATCTCTCTCTCTCTCTCTCTCTCTCTTCTCTATCTAATGCACGTTCTTCTCTTTCGTACTCAAGCTTTTTAAAAGCTAACTGTTGTTCCACACTTAACTCATTTATCTCTATCTCTGGAACAATCTCACTCTCTTCCATAACAGGCCTATCACCAAAAACTTCCTACATAATAATTGTCTTTATATCACCTAATGTTTAGGTTCACTAGAAAACACAACAAAACACAATACACTTTGGAATCTGTATTAACACAACGCTGACACATGTACGTGCCGCAGTAGTTAATTAACAACAACAAATAATAAAAACCCAGAGCTAATCACTTAATTAGTTAATCACTAGGTGTCTAGTTTACACAATATTCTAATCACTTCACCGTGATACAACACACACATGTGTGGTAATTGAGAAACGCTGCCAGGGGAACTTAATTAATAAAGGAATTACAACTCTATTCCTAACTGGTTAATTTTTAATTAACCCTTAACTACTCATTCAGTAACCTTGTAATACAGAATTAATACTGGTACATATCACAATAAAGACAATAACCTACAGTTTACCTAGGTTCTCTAGGATGACTGGCTAAGCTTTAATATTTTAGAACAGTGAAGCCTACAATTTACTTCGTCAGATTATCGGAGACACTGTCTAAATAATATTGGTATTATACAGTATTAAAATATTTAAAGTCACATCAATCACATCAAGGTTATACAACAGAGCAGAAAAATATATTTACCAGTCCAAACGGACAACGTTCCCCGGGAGCCTTCCAATGTTTCTCCCCAATATATCTAAAATCCTATCTATTTATTCAAAAATCTCAGAGACAGCGAATATCGCCTGGGGGCACAACGCGGTACCTCACCTATCATGTGATATTTCCACAACTCCCAGGGACGGTATATTTTCTTAGATGGCCAGACTTACTGTCGCCAGTTCGCTAGAAATACCCCGGTCATAAACCGCACTACCGGAGTTATTACGTAACTACTGGCCACATGGCCTCCACACCTGGTCTAAGTGCATATTGGGACGCAGCTCTACCACCGTCGTGCGGGGGTATTACGTAACCAAGCTGCACACGGCCCTCTAAAACAATTAACATCGCCACAGGCGAAAAGATAAGAGCATGTTCCGTCACACCAGTCATGACATCCCTTCTGATGACACTAGTGCCAACACCAAGACATGTGAGCAAGATCGTCGAGCTAGCCATATTACATCACCAGACGTTGTTGTCAGTCTTGATACACCAGTGACTGTCAAACAACCGGCTTTTCTGAACAACTGGAAAAACAAGGCTCAACTTATAACTTTCCTTAAGAATGCTTTTGAGCAGAAACATGTCACCTGTTACCAAAGTGAAGGTGATGCTGATTACTTGATCTGTCAAGTGGCTATGACAAATGCACAAACTAGGCAGCCGGTTGTTCTTGGTGGCAATGATACAGACTTGATGGTTATCCTCACTCATTCAGTGACAAAAGAACATCAGAATGCATACCACCACCAAACCAGATACTGTTTATTCGATTTTCAGGATGCCCTCTCTCCTAATGTGAAGTCACATATCCTTCTGGCACATGCCATCACTGGTTGCGACACCGTGTCAGCACCTTATAACATAGGAAAGCAGAAAGCACTTCAAGACATAAAAGAAGACTGGACCATAGTGAATGTGTTCAATGAGAAAGATGCTAGCCATGATGAGATTACTGCAGCTGGTGAAAAGTTGCTGCTCAGACTGTATGGTGCAAAGAAGGCCACCACACTGGACCAACAGGGACATCTGAATTACATGCAAAGAGTAAGCCGCAAGTCGGTAACCTCTGATAGCTTTCAGCTAAAATTGCTACCTCCAACTTCTGCAGCAGCCAAGTTCCATTCGTATCGAACGTACCTCACTGTCCAGGGCTGACTAGGCAATTCGGACATTTCAACCACAGAATGGGGATGGGAGCTTATTGATGGAGTGTTGTCCCCCATATCAAAAGATCGTGCTGCTGCTCCAGATAGGGTGCTCAAGATTGTCAGCTGAAAATTCAACCCCAGTCAATTATGATGACAGTAAATAAAGATTCGCAATCACTATCAGGATTTAACTTTAATCAGTCATATCTAAGTTTCCATAAAAGATATCTAAGAATTTGATGGTCAAGTTCAGTTATTTTAATTTGTGATGTGGGTCGTCATCTCTCATTTTCCTTTAAATTATTTATTTTTGAATGGCACACTTATGCTAATTATATCATATTCTTGAATATTCACATTCCTGCACACATTGCAGTGCAAAAGTTCAGAGAAAAACTGTCCCACATTTCCCTGAATTGTTTTTTTAGATGCTCCAATAGCAATAGTATATAATTTGTCTGATTGTGGCTATTTTGCATGCAAATTATGCAAATTAGGAGGTATTTGCAATGTTCTGATTGGTCTGTACAGCCCATAAATACTAAAAGTTTTAATAAAATATTATTAAACTCAAGTGTTTTTACTCAATTCAAGGTAATGGTTGATGATACTGTGAGCTGTTTGATCCATTTTCTGACTTTTAGGCAATTTGCTCATTAATATGCAAATTAGGTTAATTATGCAAAATGCCCAAAGAGGATTTTTGGGGACTCATCAGATATGTGATCAGGGATATTTCAGGAATGTTTCCTGAAAAAATTAGCTTTCTACATTTTTTTCCCCACCCCAAACCCTAATGCTCTTGTACTATAGATTAAAACGCGTGTGCTTATCCTGTGTGGGAAAGTGTGTATTAAAAAAACATTTATATCTGTCTGTGGGAAGGTATATTTTAAAAAGCGTGTATATCGTATCCTGTTGGTGGGAAAGTATACATTAAAATGCGTGTCCTTATCCTGTGTGGGAAAGTGTACATTAAAAACCCATGTATATCGTATTCTGTCTGGGAGAAAGTGTATACTAAAAAGCATGTGTATCTTATTGTCTGTAGGAAAGTATGACGTCGGCCTAAGTAACATGCATGTGTATTGTTTTGCTGTTCTAGACATGTCTAAAAAGATCCCATTGTTATTAATCAGTTGTGATTATTTTTCAGTTCTTATCACCTGGAAGCGATAATACGTACTCGTGTTCAGCGATGAACAAGATGTGTGTTCTAGTGTTGCTGTTTACAGCAGTGGCGTTGTTTACATTCACAGCACACTACAACTGGATGGACGTAAACATTCTAACACCAAACACGGATCTTTTCACAAATGGTAAAAACCTTACACCTACCCATTGATTCGTTAAAACTCTCTCTGGGTGGGAGCCGGTACCCCTTATGTCTGATGGCTTAACCACGACAGCACCGAGGCCGGTTTCATACACTTATGCCCTACCAGCTAATAGCCGATATCAGACCTGACCAGTTAAGGAATTAATTCCTGCTTAACGACATCCCAGCATAAAAACCCACACATCGGCTATTGGGTGTCAAACAAAGGTAAGTATATGAATACGATTCACCATTTAAAGCAACCTATCACTCTGACTTATCATCACTCCCCAGGAGCGGATCCAGGAATTTTAGCGGGGGGGGGGGGTCCAGTCTTGAGCCTTTGAAGGCCCCCCTTCTCGATAGGAAATTTTCATATTTGAAGATAGCTTTAGATGGATTTGAAGTATATTCCAGTTATCAAAATCCTGCTTGTTGGTCACGAGCAGGGGGGGGGGGGGGGGGGGGGTCCAGACACCCTCGATCCCCCCTGGATCCGCGTCTGCTCCCATGACCTATATTTAAAAGAATAAAACGATGTTCTAAGAAAAAAAAAATATAAACCTGTTTTAACTTTAAAACGTTGACACTAAAACGCATTTGTAGAATCATACTAAAAGCGTTTTAATGCTAAACCTGTTTTAACATACCATAAAACGTGTTTTAACAAAACAAAACAAAAACCCCAACAACCCCAAAACCCACAATGAAAGGTCATATCTAATTGTTTGCAATTTTAGACACTTGAGATGGAGGTTCTGCAACAGCTACAACATCTTCAACGTGATAAAGATGCTAGCTATGCTGTTCCCTGGCTGTATCCCCCAGAATTAGCTCCAAAGCAAAAATAGTAACCCGAATTTTTTTTTCTTCAATCCATTCGGTTTTAAACGCTAATTGGTTACTCAAACTTCACTGTTATAATGTGTACAGCGCGTCTGGCAAAGTCGGACACTATCAATGAAATGTTGAAAGAATGTGAAGTTCACATAAATGAAATTATTTTCCTTAAGTATATATTCTGTATCTTTATTTCTCTTTAATTTTGATTATTTATAGATCACCACAACGAGCAAATACAACGCGCCTCTCTCAAAACACAGGTAACCGTAACACCACACACACACACACACACACATGCACACACACACACACACACACACGCACACACACGCGTTCACACACACACACACACACACACACACACACACGCACGCGCGCGCGCACGCACGCACGCACGCACATACCGTAGAATCTCGTTGGGTCGAACTCGGAAGGGTCGAATACACCGCAACGCTCGAACCAAGAACGCAGTTACACTAACACGTTGTTGACCGAATGGTTAAGTCGAACTACCGGATGGGTCGAACACTTTCTCGAGCACCGACGTGGTTCGAGCCAACGGGATTCAACTGTATATATTTTTCTCGACTATTTCCAAATGTAAATGTTGGGCTGTGTGTGTGTGTGTGTGTGTGTGTGTGTGTGTGTGTGTGTGTGTGTGTGTGTGTGTGTGTGTGTGTGTGTGTGTGTGTGTGTGTTTTAAACAATTTAAATTATTATTTTTAAAAGCAATATGGGATATCGTCTTTTCCATAATATGACGACTGCAATAACGACAGTGTTCAATCAATTATATCGCGAGAGTAAAGAAAAATTCAATGATTTAGTTTCGCTTCTTTTTTTTCAAACCAAACAAGATACAAATTATGTGAATTAGCATAATTTCTTTAATCCCGTTTCAGTGTGATGCAGAAATCAAATCCAACCTTTACCAGACCTCAAGAGAATACTGTCAGTCACCATGTGCGACAAATACCCTCAGAAATACTAAGAAGTATGATCGTCTGGTGTATAACGATAAATACAAGTTCATCTTCTGCCTCGTGCCCAAGGTTGGTTCATCCAACTGGAGACGCGTTCTGCTGGTGTTGTCAGGCAATGTGAACACGTCAGACCCTTTGTCTTTGAGCACGAAAAGCGTCCACACCAAGTACTTCAGAAGCTTGTCTTATCTGGCGAGTCTTCCACAGGAGGAGATATCCTACAGACTCAAACACTATTACAAGTTCATCTTCGTGAGAGATCCGTTAGAGAGACTTCTGTCTACGTACCGGAACAAGTTCTGCGACAAGAATCGTTTTGTTTGGAGGAAGGTTGGCACACGTATAATAAGAGCATACAGAAGAGAACCAGCCGAGGCGGCAGTAGCGTCTGGTTTGGGTGTGAGGTTTTCAGAGTTCATTGCCTACGTCGTGGACAGTCCGGTCTATTCGTACAACAGACACTGGCAGCTGATTTCCATCCTGTCCTCGCCGTGTGAAATCAAGTACGACTTCGTCGGCCACTTGAACAACGCGGACGCGGATGCCAAAAAAGTTCTGGACCATCTTGGGGTTTCTCATTTAGTGCAGTATCCTGAACGAGATTACAATTACAAGCACGCCAAAACTACGTCGAAGCTGAAAGAGTACTACAACAAAATACCACTGTCGCGCCTGGTTAAACTGGTACCTATATATAATCTAGACTACTTGATGTTTAACTTGACGATTCCACCCATTTTGCAGAATATGTTAAATAAATCGAATTAAAGTGAAAAAAAGTTTGTGTTGTTTAACGACACCACTAAAGCACATTGATTTATTAATCATCGGCTATTGAATGTCAAACATTTGGTCATTTTGACATATAGTCTCAGAGAGCAAACCCGCTACATTTTTCCATTAGTAGCAAGGGATCTTTTATATGCACCATCCCATAGACAGGATAGCACATACCACGACCTTTGGTATACCAGTCGTGATGCACTGACTGGGACGAGAAATAGCCCAACTGGCCCACAGACGGGGATTGATCCCAGACTGACCGCATATCAAGCGAGCGATATGTCCCGCCTCCCAAATTAAAACGAAGGAATACTCGATAGATTACACAGTTGTATTTTGACAATTCACCTGCTACAAGGTGTTTAATAGCTATGGTAAATTGATAAATAATATCCTCTTCCCCCTACCCCCCCTCTCTCTCTCTCTCTCTCTCTCTCTCTCTCTCTCTCTCTCTCTCTCTCTCTCTCTCTCTCTCTCTCTCTCTCTCTCTCTCTCTCTCTCAACTCCTCTCTCTCTCTCTCTCTCTCTATCTCTATCTCTCTCTCTCTCTGTCTGTGTCTCTCTCTTTTTGAGCGCTTGCCTGAGGTGCTTACGTCACAGGATCGAATCACCTCTGTGGCTCCATTCAACTGATTTGGGTTTAACTCATTAAACAAGGGCCATGGTTTGTGCTATCCTGCCTGTGGGAAGCGCAAATAAAAGATCCCTTGCTGCTAATCGGAAAGAGTAGCCCATGAAGTGGCAACAGCAGGTTTCCTCTTACAATCTGTGTGGTCCATGACCATATGTCTGACGCTATATAACCGTAAATAAAATGTGTTTAGTGCGTCGTTAAATAAAATATTTCTTTCTTTCTTTCTTTCGAATAACCTCGGTGGCTCCATTCAACTGATTTGGGTTTTTTCTCGTTCCTACCAGTGCACCCACAACTGGTCAGATGCTGTGGTATGTGCTTTCTTGTCTGTGGTAAAGTGCATATACAAGGCCCTTTGCTGTTAATGGAAAAATGTATCAGGTTTCCTCTGATGAGTAAAAGTCAGAATTACCAAATGTTTGACATCGAATGGCCGATGATTAAATAATCAATGTGCTCTAGTGGTGTCTTTAACTCTCTCTCTTCTAGGCGGTTTTTTTCTTTTCTTCAGAAATAGAGTTACAGTATGATGTACAAGAGACACCATTTGTTTTACAGCTGCATGCGTTTCTAGAACAGGTCTTGTCAGAAGAACATCCACATGCAACAACTTTGAGAGGTTCCATTGATTCCATTACTTGTAATGATTCGCTATTCATAGTCTGTTATATCAAGGTCAGGTGGACTTTTCTTCTTAGCATACTTCCACAGACAACACTGGTAGTGAGCACGTAGGATATGTTGTGCTACAACTGAATCAGTTGGAGGCAATGTTTTAATCTTTTGGCTATCCATTGAGAGGTCATTGAGAGTAACGTCGCGCTTTGTGGATCCATAGAAG
>NC_054704.1:64888955-64893955 GCF_016097555.1 Gigantopelta aegis
GGTGATGATCAACATCAATATAAAAATTCAAGATTTAAATAAAAACAGTGTAAAGAACTGTATAAAAATACAAATATCACAGATAGATACTGACTTTTACTCAAAATTTCAATTTTGTGCTGTATTGGCCATTCTCAGAGAATGTTACACTCCTACACCACGGTGAGGTTACAGCACGCGCAGGGGACACAACTGGAGCACATTGATTAATTAATCATCGGCTATTGGATGTCAAACATTTGGTAATTCTGACTCGTAGTCATCAGAGGAAATCCGCTTCATTTTTTTTCTATTGTAGCAAGGGATCTTTCATATGCACTTTCCCACAGACAGGGAAGCACATACCACGACCTTTTTCCAGTTGTAGTGCACTGATTGCAACGAGAAAAACCCAATCAGCTGAATGGATCCACCGAGGTGGTTCGATCCTGCGACGCAAACACCTGAAGCGAGCACTCGACCGACTGAGCTAAATCCCGCCCACAACCAAATAAACCCAAGCAAACAACACCCCCCCCAACCCCCCCCCCCAAAAAAAAAAACCCCCAACAAAAAACAAAACACCCCAAAATCAAGCACAAACTCCAACAAAACGCACGCATGCACACACATACATACACACGCATGCACGCACGCATACATGGACGCACGGACGCACGAACGCACACGCACGCACGCATACACACACACACACACACCAAAACAAAACAAATATAAAATGAAGGGAAAGGATCTCCCGTTAGATACATAGGCTACTCCTATCATGGCAGTACATACCACGGCCTTAGATGTACCAGTCATGGGGCACTAGCTGGGACGAAGAAAGTCAGACTACAACACCTAAGACTAGAAACTCTACCACTGACCTATGTTACAATCTAACGAACTCGAACGCAGTATTCTATTTGTTACGCATACTGAAACAAAAGAAACAATTTAAACAAAACAAAATAGGTTTTTAAAGAAACATTACCAACCAAAACCCAGTTACGATTAAGGTAGAACATCTGAGTCGATAGTATTAATTTCAGTGGACGGTTTGGCTCTGAGCTCTAGGTCATTACCATAGATAGATGAGTTACCAGGTATCTTTAAAGTGATCTCCAACATAGTATGTTAGAAATCAGTCATCTGACATCATTGATAAATCTTTCACAGTCTCCCCACAAATGGGTGTTTTAAAAATATATTGTTGTCTTTTCTGTAAAGCTGAATATGACATAAAATAGTCCGTCTTGACGTCAAACACGTCACCGTGCTAACATTTATTGAACTGACATATGAAATGTTCTTTTCATCGCTTATGAACTTGTCAATAAAATTCACTATTGACATAGTAATGACATTTCTGATTCACACACGCCAAAATAAAGCGAGTTTTTCCCCAAAGAAAACACTTTTGTCTAAAGTAAACATACATTATAAAAGAGCATGCGCAATGGCGCCAGGTCTTCTGAACAGACTGGTTTCACTTTATACGTGATACAGGAGGTGAAGTGCACGTGTTTTACGTGTTTAAGTGCCATACAGAGACCGATCAATAACTAAGCCAAAAAAACAATGAAAACTCCAGAACAGTATTATTGTTTGTTTTGTTTAACGAAACCACTAGAGCACATTGATTAATTAATCAACGGCTATTGGATGTCAAACATTTGGTAATTCCGACTCGTAGTTAACAGAGGAATATTGTGACGAACTGTTTAGTGATTTTAACGGAACAATAAACTTGATTATTACTCAATGCATTTATGGTGTTCCTACCGGCCTCGGTGGCGTCGTGGTTAGCCATCGGTCTACAGGCTGGTAGGTACTGGGTTCGGATCCCAGTTGAGGCATGGGATTTTTAATCCAGATACCGACTCCAAACCCTGAGTGAGTGCTCCGCAAGGCTCAATGGGTAGGTGTAAACCACTTGCACCGACCAGTGATCCATAACTGGTTCAACAAAGGCCATGGTATGTGCTATCCTGCCTGTGGGAAGCGCAAATAAAAGATCCCTTGCTGCCTGTCGTAAAAGAGTAGCCTATGTGGCGACAGCGGGTTTCCTCTCAAAATTTGTGTGGTCCTTAACCATATGTCTTACGCCATATAACCGTAAATAAAATGTGTTGAGTGCGTCATTAAATAAAACATTTCTTTCTTTATGGTGTATCTGAAAACTCCAATACAAACACCGACGTTACAAATTAATTGTGTCACAGACATGATTTGTGAAAGATTAGATGATAACAATATTTATGTTTACTCTTCATCAGTTCTACACGATATATAAACTAGTGGTACACTGGTTGGAATGGAATATATCACATATGGTCTAGTCTAGCCTGCGACTCCTTGCACATCTCACGGACGCCCAGCTACAGGGTTATCTCTCATCATCTCAATGACAGAAACAGTTAAAGGTTTTATGGGAACCAGATAGCATTAGATAGGATACCGATATGCATTTTCACAGAACAGCATATGTCAGCCGTGGAGCACTGGATGAAATGGGGAAAACCAAATGCGTGTATCCAACGAGGTGACATTCTGTAACAAGGTGGAATTCTTCTGCTGTTATTTACATGTGCTACACTAGATCAACACACCAGTATGGTAATGGGGAAGGCTTTTAGCTGGACCCCCCTTCCCTCTCCCAGCGCCATCCAGTATCAGGTACGGGATAAATAGGCTACTCTAATTACCTTTATTTCGCAGTGTACGGTGATTTGTGGTCTCGTGTAGAGATAGCGGTGTCCAGACTTTAATTCTCAACAGTTTAGGTCTGTACATGTGTACTAACTCCAATTGCCTAGATGAAATTTAACAAAACATTCCGCACATACTCCCAACACATATTTAAGAATATACATGTGCTCTCAACACATAAAATAACAGTTCTTCTCACATAATAGAAAAGTAATATAACGGTTTTATTCAAAGAGCCATTATTTAAAAATTCCAAGATATAGTACCTCTAGATTTAATTCAGATTTATTTGTATGTTTGTTTTGTATGTTTTGTCATATAACGGTTTTATTAAAAAATCAATTATTTAAAAATTCCAAGATATAGTACCTCTAGATTTAATTCAGATTTATTTGTATGTTTGTTTTTTAATATGGTATTTTATTACTTAAAAATAATGATAATAATTTAATTTTGTACAAAACGGTCACTGAACAATATAGTTAATTCCATACCTCAGTTTTAATGTTTTTAACTTAAGAAATAATGAAACTAAATGTTTTAAACTTATGGCATTTTACTTCCATATTTAATAACTCGCATAGTTACGTACAAGGTAGGAACGCAATAACAGACAAATATGATTCTTTGCATCAAAGACAACACAAAAACATCAGAAAAGCAACAAATACAAAACAAAATAGGGATGGGGCATAGCCCAGTGGTAAAGCGCTCATTTGATGCTGGGTCGGTCTGGGATCGATCCCCGTCGGTGGGCCCATTGAGCTATTTCTCGCTCCAGCCAGTGCAGCACGATTGGTATATCGCATGCCGTGGTATGTGCTATTCTGTCTGTAGGATGGTGCATATGAAAGATTCCTTGCTACAAATGGAAAAATGTAGCGGGTTTCCTCTCTAAGACTATATGTCATAATTACCAAATGTTTGACATCCAATAGCCGATGATTAATAAATCAATATGATCTAGTGGTGTCGTTAAATAAAACAAACTTTAACAAAGCAAAAAGAAGAGAAAAATACAGGGAAGAGCGAATAAGATTTAATTACAAATCAGTGAATGAAACAAATAAATGAAATAAAGAGTTTTTAAAATTCATACCACACACACTAATGTATCATTTCTTTAAGGGACATTCCTGAGTTTGCTGCATTGTAAGATGTTTCCGACTTATAAAATATTTCTACGATTAAACTTACATATTAAATATATTTTCTTGTTTAGGATATCAGTGTCTGTATACTCAATGTTTTTCTGGTCATCTTAATATTTGTAAGAAGCCCAAACTGGATTTCGTCTTCAAATAATTTCATAAGTACGATTTTTGTTTTGAAATAAAATGAAATTTAACTCAGTACAAATATTAGAACGATCAGAAACATGTTTAATATACAGCCACTAATACTGTATGCAGAAAAATATGTTTGATATTTAATTACAATCGTTAAAAAGTCTCTGTTAGTCGATAACATCTTAAACATTGCAGCAAACTCAGGAATGTCCCTTTAACAATACACATAGATAGTCATTTCATAACATAGCAACATACATTCATTTCCAACCAAACAAAAGATTGATGATTTTTATATAACACGTGACTGCGCTTTATTATGATGATGTTTGTAAACAATAACGTGCCCACCGGATTTCCCCAAACATGAACGACCGAGATCGGACGTGGCATAGCGCTTAGTACGGGGAAACAGTCTACTGGCGTGTCGTCGCACACGTCTACGTTATTGTTGAAACAAACCCTTAATTCTTTAATTCAAACAGCAGGTCAGTGTGGACACGTAGAAACGCTGGCAGGTACAAGAAAATTTAAATATTACATAGACAACATTAATTTCACGTTTAATATGAATGTTTTATATCTAATATATAAAGTTTTTGCCAGTCAAGAACAAAATGTTAATCTAGAAAGAAAGAAATGTTTTATTTAACGACGCACTCAACACATTGTATTTACGGTTATATGGCGTCACACATATGGTTAAGGACCACACAGATATTGAGAGAGAAAACCCGCTGTCGCCACTTCATGGGCTACTCTTTTCGATTAGCAGCAAGGGATCTTTTATATGCACCATCCCATAAACAGGGTAGTACATACCACGGCCTTTGATATATCAGTCGTGAAATGTTAATCTACTTTTGAATGTTTACATTATGTTTCATTAAGCTTTTTAATCCTCTATTTAATCGAGAGTTAATATAGGCTAATAAAGCCAATTGCGTACGTCTTACATGTTAGTTACATTGTTTGTTTATAATCAAGTTTGTTTGTTTGTTTTGTTTAACGTCACCGCTG
>NC_054704.1:64896455-64978955 GCF_016097555.1 Gigantopelta aegis
AATGCAAACACATTAAAACAAGCACGATAAAACTCAACATTGTAAACAAATACAAATTAATAGTTACAACTCGATACTGTAAATAAACACGCACACACACACACACACACACACACACACACACACAATCACTCACTCACTCACTCACTCACACAAAACAAACACAATCAAAACTTGATAATAGTTGATATTGTAAAAGAAAACCCCACATAACAACGCAGTAAGAACATTAATAATATTGTAACTAAACACAACATTTTAGTTAAAACTTGATATTGTAATAACCATATAATAACACAATTAAATCTTTATATTGTAAACAAACATAGTTAAAACTCAGTATTGTAAACGAACGCAAAATAACACAGTTGAAACTCTATAGTGTAAAGAAACACATACTCACACAATTAAAACTAGATGTTATGGGGAAACACTATAAGACGAAACAATAGTAAATCAAAATGAATGAATGTTTAAAACAGAAAGATAGAAAGAAAAAAAGAAGTAAAAACAAAACGAAAGAAAGAAAGATAGAAAGAAAAAGAGAGAACAACCCCCCAAAACAACAACAACAACAACCAAAAAACCCCGAACAAACACCCACCCCCAAGAAACCGGCCATAATTGCAATTAAAACTCGATATTGATCATAAAAAAGTTGTGGAGCACTGGCTGGAACGAGAAATAGCCCAATAGAACTACGGTGACACAAATAAAAAAAGATTGTAACATGAATAATTATTACAAATAAGAGGCGGGATTTACCTCAGTCGGTTGAGTGCTCGCTTGAAGTGCTTGCGTCGCAGGATCCAACCGGCTCGGTGGATCCATTCAGCTGATTTGTATTTTATTTCGTTCCAACCAGTGCACCATAAGCAAATTAATTATCACTATTACAAAGAAACACACGATTGCAATAGTTGTGTACATTTACAAAAGTAACACTATTTGAACCTCTGATGATGATGATGATGATGATACAAAACATGTAACGCAACCTCTAATTAAAACTCTGCATTAGGATAATTAAAGGAATAATAACAAAAAACGTCTAGCGTATCTATACGCCCACACTGACATTATGTGAAAAGAAGATATACATATTTAATATAAAGTGTGCAGGTGGGAATTAAAATAACTCGAGACACCGTGTCCCTGTACAACACAGGTGATCATCTAAATAGATTACATTTTTGAAAAACAATCAAATTAGCGTAAGGCCGTAACACAATAAAGCTATGATTCAAAATAATACAAGTAATGTTCATTTACAAACATAATGATATACTCTTGTCATATCTGCTAATGTTCCACGGTCCGTCCGTGTTTGTTCGTCCGTCTGTCCGTCCGTCCGTCCGTTCGTTCGTTCACTCATTCATTCATTTCCTTACTTATATCCATTTATGGTTCAAGCACACTATTCTGGACTCAACTATCTGTCTTGTCTGTTGTCTGATAACCGAGGTTAATGATCAAAACAGAATAAGTTGGTGCAGTGATTTTACTCCACCCAACTGAGCTATGCACTCACTCTGGGTTGGAGCTGGTACTGGGACTCGAGAACCCAGCACCTACACGCCTTGAACCCGATAGCTTAACCACTACGTAATTGTCTCATTGATGCTGGTTTATTGTAATATTACTGTGCATAACCAGTAATCAAGTGTAAATATATTATATTACTTCATTACTTCATTGTATATTCATGGAAAAATGTAACGGGTTTCCTCTCTAAAACTATATGTCAAAATTACCAAATGTTTGACATTTCAGTAGCCGATGAGTAATAAATCAATGTGCTCTAGTAGTGTCGTTAAACAAAAGAAATTGAAGTGTATGTCCAAGACATTTGTTAAAGGTTAGCTATCAGCTTTTAAAGAGAGAGAGAGAGAGAGAGAGAGAGAGAGAGAGAGAGAGAGAGAGAGAGAGAGAGAGAGAGAGAGAGGTCCCTTGAAACTCATCCTTTGGGAGCCAGCACCTACTAACCTTAAAGGGACTATCCTGAGTTTTCAACCCTAGCAAGACTTCGTTTGTTCCCCCTATACAATAAACATACTGCTTTTTTTTCTTTCTTAACACACCATCTTATCTTCATATGTTTTAATTATATAGCATTTATAGGGGAAAAAAGCATTTAGAATGACATTTGGCCGAATTACTTCAAATTATGTTTGGCCGTGGGAAGAAAGAAGAAATTCGTATGTAAAAGACTGATTAAAAATCGATATTGAGATACTACAAAACGTTACAATGTCCAGAAATGCATTTATTATAGAGATATTCTAAGCAAGATAATGTAAGTAGATTGTAATTTTAATAATGTGAAACTATTTTATTTGCCGAAAACCTTTTAAAAATCACAACAAACTCATGAGAGTTACTTTTCAGGCCGATGGTTAAACCGCATGCCCATCGATGTCGAAAATGCCTTAAGCATACTCTTACATACACTCTTTAAAGTGTTCCGCGTTCCTTAAAACAAAAAAAGTGAAACTTTTTTATTTGTCGAAAATAAAGATGGCTACAAACTCTGGATAGTCCATTTAAGTAATATGGCTTAACCGCTAGCCCATCGATGTCGGAAATAATGCGTTGCTTTAGCATACTTTTACATACACAGCATTGTATTCTTTAAAGTGTTCCGCGTTCCTTAAAACAAAACCCGAATCGCACTGAACGGTTTCAGTGCAATCAATAACCAGGTTTAAGTCTTCATTAATCCCAGAGGTGCAAACAAATCTCCGGTTTACACTACGTTAAATCGCGGCCGCTTCGTTTACACTTGATAACAACGTCTTGCGACATCTTCCACGCCGTGTACGACGACCATACAGCAGAAACAAGTTTGTTCTCGAAACATGTGCCACGACAACACAACAGAAAACAAACGTGCAACCACGTTGTCTTGTCTACGTATTCCTGGAGATTGTTTGCGTTCAATTTAAAAACAATTAGCCTGAACAAAGGTTGGGAGCACTTGCACAATAGACTCCATTGTTGTGGGATTGTTTTCTGACAGATTATCACTAAGTCTTCATTCGATGTACGGCGATTAAGTGTATTTCCTGTCACTGAAGCTTTAAGTTACAACGTCCACGACGTAAGTGTGAGTGAAGATTAGCGCCATCGTAACGACAGCATCGCCGACATACTTGCAAGCAGCATCCGAAGAATTCCTGCAAGTCGCCGCGAGTTTCGCAATCTTCACAATCGCTAGCGACATTCAAGTGTTCAAGGTGCAATGTCAGGGCATCTATGAATTAAGCATTCACAGAAAGGTGATAGATGCTATTTGAGACGTTTTGGTGGTCCCAGATTCTAACAGTGATATTCCTGGATATACGCATCGGCTTTTAATCCTCTTGGCTTTAACTTCTTAAAGAGAGCACCAAAGGTTGACCGGAAAGACCAAAAAAGGTAATGTTAAATAGTTCATTTCATTAGTGTTGAATGTAAGATCTATGGAGATCAGTACTGTTTTTTTTATGAATTACAATTACCGTATTAAGACAAAATTAAAATTTAAAAACACCAGTAAGCACAATTATAATTATATGATTACTTTGTTAAAGATAATTTTAATTGTTACTATTATAAACTATTATCATATATTTAAGTAATTATTTTTATTATTTATTATGTATAAAAAATAGCTAAAATATAAGCTACAACAGTGATTAAATCAGATGGACAACTTATCCTCGACCTTTGTTCTAATTATATATGTACACATAAAACGATTATATCTGTATCATAATAAGGTACAAAATAATGATATGGAAAATACTAACTAAACATAATCATTAACCAAGGTTTATTTTAAACACTTGTAAATTACACTGTTTAACATCAAAACATAATTTTCGTTTTCTTTGAACTTTGTTCATATTATATATATTACGAAAATGTTATTCTTCGTTTCGTAACTCTTCTACATAAAATTACATTTGTTTATGATGGCACAACCTATTTTATATGATCAAGAGAAAGTTTCTTCCATTACATTAACACAAACAAATTTCTGATATATAAAAAAACATAAAAATATGTTCTTACCAATCAAACTTTAATAACTGCACTTGCAATATAGAAGACGCAAATTAAATATCTTGCTTTGCTACACATGTTTCATAAATCAAACACAGATAATTTATCCAGTAAATTACTTTCTCGATATTTTGATACAAACACAAACCAACTGTTACTGCTGGCAATTGCTGATATACGTGTTGAATACATACTGGACCAGTAAAATTAACATTTGGTCTAATGCTATAGTCACAGAGTTATAATAGAATTGTCATTGCAAAACAATATTAACGATATTGCAATGAATCAGACGTCCATTAAAAAGACATGAGCTGAATGCAAATCAGAAATCTTTCTTGACGTGTATAACAAGTACATGGTTGAAGTGACAGACAGACAGTACATAGACTGACACACTGACACAGTAAGTGGCTAAATTAGTGGCGACATGCGATCTGACAATTAGCCCACTGTCATTACCGCCAGTTACAAACGGGCTCGTTGACGAAGCCGGTGGCCAATATGAAGGTATTTATCTGTAGTAGTGATCATAATCCAGCCGTCATGCAGGCATCTTTCATTAGTCTCGCATAGCAACACCACACGACCTTAATGAAACCACCATGATCCAAACTATATTATACAATAGACTACAAAGGCCATATATACAGACTTCTATCTTATTAACAACTAACCATTCATCCACTGTCTTGGACAGACAGATAACTGATGTGTGTGCCCATAACAGCGTGCATGAACCTTAATTATAAATACAAATATCTAATGAAAATAATGAGGACATTTATGTGTATTTATTATTAATAATTAATCACTGGATATAAGCGCGAAATTCATGTTAAAATAAAAATAACATAACATGGAGGCAAACACAGAACTGAGAATGAAGTAACATTTTTTACCGCAGTTTATTTTTAGCTACAAACTGTACACGTTGCGGTTAATGTGTTTGACGTAACAGTTTGTTCACAGCTAATTGGCGACGCAATTTAAACTCCCCAATCGCATTGTCACACCACAAATCTGTCGAGGTCTTGTTGACTCGAACTCAAATCTTCAAACTCGATCACAATATGAGACATGTGAACATGTACAGCTAGGAATTAACGATTTAATCAACACGATGTACCCCATCAGGTTAGTTAAGTTCTATTATTTTTGAAAAATAGTATCAGGAAATTTAGCCTCTTATACTCTTATACATGTATAACGTTTTGGTTACAGTTAATTTAGTTTTTAGAAGAAAATAATTATGTTGTTTTCACTTAATGTTTACAAGATTAAAATCAAATTGATATTAATTGTTGGCTTCATAAAATACATTTTAAAAGGAAACGTTTACAACAGAATATGAAAGGTTGTCTATTATTTAAGAAATGACTATTATCTGGAAAATCACACACACACACACACACACACACACACACACACACAGACGTATATAGTACAGACACCATACACACTTATGCAACCTAAAATTACAGCGGAGTCATCTATGTGGAATGGAAGGGAAGGGAACTATAACCAGTCCACGATTCCATGGCGGGAGGGGGAGGGGGAAGGGGGTATTTATGTGGAATGATCGCATAACCTCAGCAAATATTTTGTGAATAAACTGAATTATATCATAGATTATTCTCTTTATCGCTGCTTGGATGTGTATCACTGTGTACATGTCATTAAAAGACATCACAAAGGTTAATTAACGATACCTGACTTACTGCAGGTACTTGGTGGGTTTCGCGTAATTCAATCCAAACAATGCTGTTTTTGCTATCTACACCGGTCAGTCTTGGACAAATAACAACAGATGTTTTTGTCTTCAGTGCTACCATGCCTGAAATTTCACAACACAAAACTGACAGACATTGGCCTTTGCAATTATTTGTGGAAGCCTGACAATATCTTCAAAAGTCAACAGCAAAAAGCATTCCAACCAGGTCATCACATCTGTTCATTTGATGTTCTCTCTAAATGTCAAGCTAAATATATATATATATATTTTTTTGTCTTTATGAATATCTTCTTATGACAATAGATAAGATAAAATAAAATTTATTGCATTTAAACATTCCACATGGGAACAGAGTGCACAAAATAACATTAAAAAGTTGCAATATCAACAAACAATTAATGACTATATTTTTACATACATATATACACATACATGTATGTCACTACTACAGTCTAATTCATTATATTGGAAAACCAACTTGCAAATAACACCTATGTTGGCTGGGTCCTGATTTTTCATAATAAAAATAAACTGCTCTTTGGGTGTCATATTTAAAAATGAAGGGTTGTAGTTGGAGATAAAATGAAATAACTTTGACCGCGGATACTTATATTTCTTACATTGTACAATGTGATGAAATTCATCTTCAGTGACATTGCATTCATCACAGAGACGCTGGTCAAGAGGAGTAAATGGTTTTGTATGCCTGCCAGTTTCAATTTTCAAGTTATGGTCACTAAGACGGATTTTAGAGAAATGTTTTCTATGATCTGGGTTTAAGCAGTGAATGGTTCTAAGTATATTTCTTGTTTGAGAGTTTCATATGTTCTCATTAAATTTTTATTGCCAGTGCTATTTGTCTTTTTTATAATATTTAGACTTTCTTTGAAATGTTTTTGATAAAACAAATTTAGTAACTTTATTAGAAAGTTTAGGGCTGTTAATAATACTTCTGTTTAGACCTAAGTGGTCGATAAATGAATGTAATTTGTGAAGCCAACCAATATTCTTTCTTTCTAAAGCCATGCTTTCTTTAAAAGCATGCTGCAGTAGAATATTTTTAGTTTTTTGCATTTGAGAGTGGAAGTTCACCATTCGTTTTACAACATTCATTAAAATAGGATATAAGCCAAGTTCAGCTCTTGAACTCCAATTGTGGGTATTCTTAGCAGTTTGTAGTGTATGTTTACAGAATTTTAAAAGCAGTTTTTCAGGCAGAAATGTGTCTATGTTTTTTAAAGATATATAATTTGCACCCCATACTTCACTACCATATAGGGCAACAGGTTCAACCAGAGTGCTAAACAATTTACAAGAGATATTGGTTGGCAGATTGTAGTTTAACAGATTTTTCTGAAGGTAGCAGAGACAGCCTAATCCTTTTTTCCATAGAGAATGAACACATTCTTTAAAATTCCCATTTTGGGTAACATCTATTCCCAAATAGGTATATTTGTTTGTAATCGGTACAGGGTTGCCAGATAGATACCATTTAATCTTATTTGTTTTGCTGTTTCCTCCAAAAATAACAATCTTTGTCTTACTTATATTAGTGTTGAAATCATTATCTTTGCAATATTTGGAAAGTTGCCCAAGGAGGTTTTGTAAGCCATCTGGATCTTCTGATAACAGAAGTAAGTCATCTGCAAAAAAACATGTGGCTAAATGACATTTTGTCAAGTGATACCTTATCTTCAATATCTGCTACATATGTTTCAGTATAATATTTACTTTTTTATCTCAAGGTTGACGGTTAAAAATAAATATTTTCAATAAAAATGTATATTGTATAACACTGTTTTACACAATAAAAATAAGAATAATTGGTATAGCTAAATAACACTTTAGCTTTATTTCGCCTATGTATTTTGCTTTATATATTATTAGAAAGAAATAAAGGAACATTTTGTACTATAGACCAAATTTACTTCACTGTTTACATAGTAATATCTGATAATATACAAAGTTGTAATGTGGGACTGAATGTCAATGATGTAGAATTGACTCCATGACCCTGTGGGTGAGGGTTTCGGTTGCAATCAATACTTATTGTTACTCTTTATGTGATTCCTTATTTCTTTCCGACAGTATAAATATTCTATTATGAACTTAAGACGACTTACCGCACAACCGAGTTTAAAACGAAAAAACAATTAGAAAAAGGGCATAGTGTTTATGGTATTTGGTATGGATAAAACAAGTAAATAATAAAAGCGAAAATAATTTCTAAACGTTATTTAAAAATCAAACTCAATTAAAATAAAAACGGAATAAAAGGTAACACGATTTCTATTAATAAAGATTTTCAGTTTATCTTAAATTATAATAAGCTACATATTTGAGATTTAGTGTTCTCGGCTCTGTTTGGTTTGTTTTGTTTTGCTTTGATAAAGTTCCCAAACCTCATTTTCAAAGTCTTCTGTCGTGGTGGTGGATTTCACAACATGGCTTCCACATATTGTTCAAACGTGTTTCTCTCATTAAACCCTCCCCTCAGTGAATGCTCCGCCCTGACCCCTCTGCCCTGTCGCTGCGTGAACCGTGTCAGTGTTGACGAGGGAACGCCTTTCTCAGTGCGCACCACCCTCACCCAGTAACTAGACCCGCCGACTTGTGGTCCGGTTCTTTTCGCCTGTCAACGCTAGTGCTGCTCCTGGCGTGTTTCCCAGTGGGGATAGTTTGTCTTTCCATTCTAACAGCTCGGAGGCTAATCCTGCCTTCAAGAAATTCTGTTTTCCAACAGCCGGTGAAAAAACCGCAGTCGATACCCTATAGCCACCTGAAAGCGTCACCCGCTGAAGAAAAAATCAAGAGTAATTGATTCGAGAAAGATCAACTATTTTCTCTCTATACAAACTCGAGTTTGAGCCGAGGCTTGATTTTACGCATATGGCGGCCTCAATTTAGGTACAAACTAAACATATTTAATATTTAATGAAAGATGAAAACAGACTGTTTAATTTAGTGCTTTAATGTTAACAGACATAAGTAAACTGGTAAAATAAATCAGTTTTGTTTAACCTTGCAAGCGCGGGAATCCAATACACATGAAAGATAATAATTATCTCAACAGCGGAAATAACATTGGTGTGATTAATCTCGTTAAATCACATATTACTATTTCTTTCCGATAATATGTGTATACTCCGTATTCCTTTGTTAAGTTCCTGAGTATACTAATATTTTAAGCAATGAATAGGTTAGTTCATATATCCTATAGCCACTATCTGGTTTTGACGTACATATTGGCATTTGACGCATGTCACCAATTCTTCCTGACTCCATACATATATAATATATAATTTGTTACCAGTTCTTAAATTTGATAAAATCACTGACTTAATTATTTAATATTTCTAGGAATACGATAAGCGTTTTAAGATCCGGTACATCGTTGAAATTATTCAGAGGCAGTATATTCAATATTGCGTGCTATATAAGTACCAAAGATAAAAAATACGTGGTGTATTACTGTGGCACTTTAAGTATTGGCAATAATCTAAATATTCGGGTCAAATATCACCGTTGTCTAGCAGGGAAAGTGGTGTAACATTTATACTTTCTATAATGTATATAAATTATAATGTATATATGTTTCTTGTTATTTTTATCTGGCTGACTCTAAAATGATAATACTTAGTTCGATCAGCGTGTTAATACAACGTCAACACGTCATCTTGTAGGATTACAGAACTGTCCACACTTTTTCATTTTACCACCACCGATACCTCAATAAAACAGCTACGTCTGATATATGCATTATTAACAGCTTTGGCGATTTATCTTCACCCTTTCGAATAAATAAAGAGCCTAACTCAGTTAAAAACACTGTTAAAAACTGTAATACCCACCTGCCCTATCTGTACATCAAATCTGATAGCAGGGGCTTACCCTTTTTCCATCAGCTCCCGTAGATGAACGTGTTGTGGCGCACAACGGTTGACCAAAGCTCTCAGATTAGCATTGTTTACAGAAGAACTACCCAGACCTGATTTTGAGGATTACTTCTGGTTCAAGTCCCTCGTTCCTGTCCCAGGCCCAGGTCATCGGTTAGCCATTTGTTTGCAGGGACGACCAGTTCCCTTATCGCTGTGACAGGGTGATCTCCTCTTTTTGGAGCTCTTTTGTAAAGAAATACACGATTTGATGAGAGGCTATCAGCCACTAATTCCATTTTGATTATCGTAAATAGGGAGATGTGTATATCCATTGGGAGATAGGATGACAGGAGATCCAGGGGAAAAAGTCTTAGCTAGTGGCATACTTGCGTCTCCACAATGTGGTTGAAAAACAAATTGAATAACGTTTGAAGCCAAGCTAATCCAGGACGACTTTCTCTCGATTCAGCGTGATAGATGTGGTGATAAGAAAATGAACATTTAAATCAGGCTGACAGTGTTTTGTTTGACTAGATGCATTGTACTTTAGGAAAGCCAACACCCTTCACTACAATATCTTAATCGTATCGTAGCAATGAGTATACTTATTACTCTCCATGATCATATTGTTTTAAAGAGTTTTCAAAACAATTAAATAATTGAAATTCATGAATGAAAGCTTTAAGGCTACTATGATGAACTGAATATGTCTAGCATATTTAAAAACTGATTTTTTTGTAATGTATCAGTATATTTATGATACAGTACAGCACTACTTTAATCGATACATACATACATACATACATACATACATGTATGGATAGCTCAGAAAGTATCGTGGCAAGTCTGCAAGTTACGGGCGATTTGGTGTCACAGGTTCGAGCCCCAGCAACGGCATGAGACAATTTGTGAGGCCAGAAAGGATTTAATTATCCCCTGCGCCAGTGCTTTAATATCTATGTATGTAACAGTCAACCTCGACATACATACAATATATAGATATTCATACATCAATACATACTAGCCAGTGCCAGGTCTGCCCACAGTTTCATGCACGTAAGCGGGATCGACCGCGTAGATTGTAGGCCCCATGCATGTGGTTGAGCTAAAGAGCATCCTTTTTATGGATGCCCCAATAGCTCAGAGCGCATCGTGGTTAGTCTTGCAATTTGCGGGCGATTCCATGCCACAGGTTCGAGTCCCAGCAACGACATGGGACAATTTGTGAGGCCAGAAAGGATTTAATTATCACCTGCGCCAGTGCGTTAATATCTATGTATGTAACAGTCAACCTCGACATACATACAATATATAGATATTCATACATCAATACATACATACATCAAGGTCATGCATCAATACATCAATCCATCATCCACGTAAGCATACATACGACCGCGTATATACATAGGCACAAACAAACATACAATTTGTGAAGTCAAAAAGGATTTTATCCATTTTGTCTATATATCTATGTATATACTAGTCAAATCTGACAAACGCATCGTAGTTATATCTTACAATCTATACGGGCACGCACGCACGCAAACACAATTCAGAACTAGCTTGGTGCACGGTCGGCGATCCAGTCCCATTGGGCTATTTCGGTTCCAGCCAATGGTAGTGTAACAAAGACTGGCATGTCGGACTCCCAATGTGAGGCATATAAAAAGATCCTTTACTGCTGGCGGCAATGGGTTTCTTCTCTAATTATCTGTGTGGTCCTTAGCCATATGCCCGACGCAAATCCCTAATTAAAATATGTAGAATGCGTTAAAAAAATTCCTCTGTATCTCTTTCTTGGATATTGAACAGACAATTCAGTTAGCCCATGTGTGTGTTCAGGACAAAGGCTTCAATGTAGTCTTCATGCTATCTCTGGTTGTGGGCAATGCGCAAAGGGTAAAAAATTCCCTTCAGAAAGATATTTTTTAAATTATGCCTTTCGTGTAATAAAGATTAGTAATATGAAATCAGATGGAGACAACTACTAGTATTCCTCTAAAAGCAAATCCAGTTAAATGTATTAATGCTAAACGCAAATTCAATGACGTACCAATACCCCCCCCCCCCCCCCCCCCCCCCCCCCCCCCCCCCCCCCCAGAAAACCACCAGAATCAATGCTAAGGGAACGGTAGACCAGTACACGTACAAAAAAAACCTCTTTTATCTTTTCAATTTTGACAGCTTTCAATGTCTAAACAAACACAGAAATCTACGAAAAAGTCAGGTAAATAATAATAAAAAAGAATCTGGATGTTTGTGGTTCGACTCTTATCTGTGATGATTCTCTTTATCACAAATCCTGTTAACGACCCACACTATTGGGCGTTCTTTCTGCTAAGACACTGTAAAAAGAAGGATGTCTTGCAGACAGATATAAGCCAGGTTCGTGTTCTCGTGGCCCAAGACTGGCGTTTACGAACGACAGTGTCTTGTTTTGCGGGCTGATACAGAGTGCTTTACACGACCCTTACCTGGGCTCTAACCTAATCTGTGTTCAGTCACATTCCAGTCTTCACACCTGTCGGCAGGATCATTCCTAGGTAGACTGCAATGCCTCGGTGGTAAAGCCATCGGACTACAGGCTGGTGGGTACAGGGTTCGCAGCCCGGTACCGGTTCCAACCCAGAGCTAGTTCTTAAGGGCTCAATGAGTAGGTGTAAGGCCACTACACCCTCATCTATCTATCTCTCTCTCTCTCTCTCTCTCTCTCTCTCTCTCTCTCTCTCTCTCTCTCTCTCTCTCTCTCTCTCTCTCTCTCTCACACTAACCAACTAACAACTAAACCACTGTCCTGGACAGACAGCCCAGTTAGGTAAGGTGTGTGCCCAGGACAGCGTGCTTGAACCTTAATTGGATATAAGCACGGAAATAAGTTAAAATGAAATAAATGCACAGCGGCAGTAGCAGACCTGCTGGTTGCCAAATAGCTTTTTACACCTATCATGGCGATATCAGTATGATGTATACATTACCAAAACCCACTGCAGATTTTTTAACAATACGCTAGTACATGTATATCAATATACATTTTAAAAAGGGACTTTCCTGACCATTGTATGATGTTTACGACTAACAGAGCCTATTTGGCTCCTAAAATTGCATATTAAATACATTTTGTTGTATAGAATACCAGTGCATGTCAATCCAAAGTGTTTGCAGTGGTGTGCTAATGTTTGTTGAAGTCATTTTCCAATTTACTTTGAAATATATATTTTGTCGTACGTACGAAATTATCGGAAGGTAAAATCCGGTTTGGGTTACTACAAACATTAGGACGATAACAAACATCTTGTTTATACAGATACTGATATTCCAAACAGGAACATATATTTAATATGTAATTTTAGTCATCGGAAATGTTGTTTTTATTTTTTTTTTATTTTTTTTTTAATTTTAATTTAAAAAAAAAAAAATTCAAAATCGTAAACATGTTACATTGGCAGCAAACTCAGGATAGTCACTTTAAATATCACGTGTTTCAGTGTTTAATCTCGGTTGGTCAGAGGCTGGGTGCAGGACAGGACTTTGTTGGATAGTTTTTTCATCGCGATGCTCCACAGTATTTTATATTGATGGTGTGGTAAATCGTTAAATTGTTAAAATATACAATAAGCTCTTGTAGCTGCAACCCCCCAACCCCCCCCCCCACAACAAAGCACCAACAACCCCCCAACCCCCCCCCCCCAAACAAACACAAAAACAACAAAACAAAAACAACAAAACAAACAAAACAACCGTAAGCAGGACATTTTATGGTCTTAGTCCTGATTGAATGAATCCAGTGTGAACTTTCCCTGACCAAGTACACGGATGTCACAAAACTAGTCTCGTATTTGTAGAGGTTAAACCATCGGCTGTAAAGTAAGGCTGGTAGGTACAGAGTTCGCGTCGCGGTACCGGCCCCGGCATCCTGCCCTTCACAGCCAGCCCAGATAACCCGGGTGTGTGCTCAGGACAGCATGTTTGAACTTTAAATGGGTGTGTGTGTGTGTGGGGGGGGGGGGGGGGGGGGATCAAGTTAAAATGAATAGAACAAACTCTAAAAAACATGTATCAAAGTGGCATTAGAATATTGACAGAACTCTTCGAATCACAACTAAATGCATATCTATTTTATACAACGCTTACAACCATTAATGTCAGTGGATCAACCACTACAACATCGATGACGAAAGTTTTATTTTTATATTTAGGCGACTTTTATTAAAAGCAAAGATAAACTGTTTCCCCATTCAATAAATAGAGAATACTACATGAGCGGCCGTTAGATACCATTTATCTTACAACGAATTGTTTTAAAACGTATCCAACGAGCGAAAGCGAGTTGGATACGTTTTTAAACAACGAGTTGTAAGATAAATGGCATCTGACGGACACTAGATGAAGGTGTGGACAATGCCTATTGATACGTGTGTCAGTGTAAAGTGTTCCAGGATGGTTCTTCACACAGACTGTTTGCACTGGACTAATGACACGGCTGGTACTCCAGTACCCAGAAGTCCTTCCAACTTTCCTTTTTGATTTCCTCCCAAACAGTGGCGCACTACACTTGACTGACACCTGTCACCGCGCCTGGAGAAATATCCATACTGATTTACATCTGTTTAAAGAATCCAGCACTCGAGTGAATGCTACATGGGCCGTGAGATGACGGCAAATAAACCCATTCACTGTTTGCACGGGCGATCCGAGCCGGCCATTATTGCGTGTGTACATTGCACCCGTGTTAAAATGGCTCACCTGCTCGGAGCTGTTCCCCGAAACATGTGTAAAATTGACTCGAATTCACTCTTAGTGACTGTGTCAACACCGTCAACAACTAGGTAAAGTGGCACCTCTCAGCGGAGCAAACAGATCGTTGGTGTATTTTGTCAATTAAACTCGAATACTGGTAGCTAGTTTTGAATAGACAGTTTTACTTGCATTTTGAGTTATTATATTGCTAAACATGTAAAGATGCCCGTACCTGTTTACCTGATAAAGTCAGTCAGTCTTAATGTCCTCTGTGGAAGTGCATACATTTTTAGAAACCAACATATACATAATATAGTTAAACTAGATAAAATATTAACATGAGTAAGTGGATCATTAAAATAACCAGAAATAATGATCCCATTAATGCCATTGTACTCGTTACAAATCACGTAATATTTAAAAGTCATTTTAATGCATATGTACCCAGTTTGAAATGGATCCAAAAAGAGTTGACCGAGTACTTTTATGTTACAAAAGCAGCGGCTTTTTCCGCGTGCAACTATGATAAATTCACAAAATTTTGGTCAATTTGTCACAATATATTTAACACCTAGACTGTATTTCTTCTCTTCTTTTTTGATACTTATTATGTCCTTAGTCTCCTTTAGAATTTTTCATACATGTACATACATACATGTATGTCTGATTATCAGTCACATATATTTGATCTTAGCTAAATATCTCCTTAGCTACTTTGTTTTTTTTCATGTCGATCTTTTTATCATATGTACTGTATACATTTGTGTGTGGATATCATGTCAATAAAAATGGGAATAATAATAATAATAATTTAATTTTTTTTAAATAACGCGTAGTTAATTACTATCTCCTTACCCAACCAGATAGTGTTAGTATAAGCATGCACTAGTATATTACCAATCGAAATATTTTTTTATAGAATCCATAAAAAACCGCACTTCCTATGTCAAAACATAAAAGCAATCAGTCACTAAAACAACATTCATGAATAAATATTAATAACGGCTTTTGTGAAAATATATAGTATGTCACGCAGGGGCGGCACAGTGTAAAAAATAGTGGTACGGCTCGAGGTTGCCACTCTCCTTTCAAATTCACTTGTGAAGGACTTTATCACAGGTACAACAAATATAACCCACAGAACAAAACAAAAGTGGTACGGCCATGGTCGTACTGACTGTACCGTCTGTGTTAACCCCACCAAAACCACCACCAGAAACCTAATAAATTATTACCACCCACAAAATATAATTAAAATATTTCTTGTAGACTAAAACCTACATAAAATATATTCTGCAGATGTGATCCTGTATGCATACTTGCATAAAAAGTATATTAAACATGTAACAGACGCAGCAGACACATGTACAACAACAACAACAACAACAACAACAACAACAACAACACTGTATCTCTGCATGAGTCTATATTAAGATATTGTTAACAACGTTTCTTCTATATCTTCCAGATAAACCTACATGCTTTGATTCGAAGAATTCCTGTCGACACGTCCTTAAAAGATGGTAATGTTTCAATAATTCACTGCCAACCACGACAAACGTGTTTAAACACAGCAGATATATTTTGACAATCAAAATATCAACCAGTTTATTGCCGGCTGGTAGCAACATACTTGTGAGTACCAGACCACATACATAAATAAATTTGAACAATTCCGATTTAGCAGTTCCAGAATGAAGCTGCAACACTTTCTGTACAGTGTATTCACATTCAGTAATATTATTCTACATAATAAGGTGATAGAAGGCCGTACGATATCGCTGTCTGTCAAGGAAGAGCTACCTCAAAACACCAGTGTGGGCAGAGTGTCATACCTTCCAGGTAACGACACCATAGACAACGGCACAGTCCTCACATACAACTTCCTTCCTCAGGGCTACCCTCACACCAGTCTCTTCACCATTGACTCGAACTCAGGACAGCTATTCACATCAGCGGTTTTGGATCGGGAAGAACTGTGCGGTTTCTTTCCCAAGTGCACGCTCAGTTTAGAAGTAGCTATTCAGTCTACTCAGCAGCAGATATTTCAGAAGGTGAAGGTCATTGTTGATGTTCTGGATATCAACGACAACGCTCCAGTGTTTCCATCAAAGAGCATCGTCCTGAATATAGCAGAATCCGTCTCCGTGAACAGCACGTTTGCGATAGCAGGTGCCGTGGACAAAGATGTCGGCAAGAATTCTTTGCAGACTTACGACATCATCAGAGGCGAGGGAGTGTTCGACATCAGCATCAGAAAGAACCTAGATGGCGGCAGCGTGGTCAGTCTGATGGTCATTGAGCCTCTGGACAGGGAGGTGAGAGATTTCTTCAGAGTGTATGTCATGGCAAAAGATGGCGGAATCCCGAGGAAGTCCAGTCTGTTGATGTTGAACATCACCATACTGGACGTGAACGACAACGCTCCCGTCTTCACGTCAAATGTTTACAAGATCAGCATCAAGGAGGTGACGCCTCCGGGTAGCATCGTCCTGCAAGTGACGGCAACTGACTGGGACAGCGATAAGTTCTGGAGACCCATATACAGGTTCAGTGCGTTGCAGGCGGGCGAATTTAGACGTTATTTCGCCATCAACAGTTCAACGGGCGAAATAAAAGTTATCTCCCCGCTGACACAAATTCAAGCGAAAACGATCAAATTTGTTGTAGAATGCGTCGATGGAGGTCAGCCTCCATTTGTCGCACAGACCAAAGTACAAATCGACATCTTGGACACCATAAACAGTGCACCAACCATTAATCTGAACGTCCTTTCTGGAGGCAGGGTTTCTGAACTGGCTGATGTTGGCACGGTTGTCGCCCATGTTTCAGCAATAGACCCTGATTCTGGCAGAAACGGACTGGTGAAGTGTTTTATCGATAGCGACGTGTTTGATGTACACGCGCTTGACGTCCACGACTACAAGATATCCACAGCTAGAAGTCTGGACAGAGAGGTCAGGGCGTGGTACAACATCACGGTATTGTGCGAGGACGCCGGCAGACCGACACTGACAAGCAGAAAGTACTTCACTGTTCAAGTGGAAGACGAAAACGACAATACCCCGCGGTTCTCGCAATATGCATACGAAGTGAAGATGATGGAAAACAACCCAGTCAACCACGTATTGTTGCAGCTTACAGCAACGGATCCTGATGCTGGTAGCAACGGCAATGTGAGTTATTATGTACCAGAGGGTACGAAATATGGCGTTTCTGTTTCAGACACTGGCGAAATAATCGCAGAAAGATCATTTGACAGAGAAGAGACTTCACAATTAAGATTTTTAGTAGTGGCATCAGATGAAGGGAGTCCACCAAACAGCGCCAATGTGACGGTGATCGTAAACATCGAGGATGTGAATGATTTCACGCCTACCTTTTCTCAAGACCGGTTTGTGTTTGCCCTGGAGGAAGATCTGCCAGCAGGAGTTAATCTTGGAACGATCTTTCCTATAGACAAGGACGAAGGCGTCAACAGAGAACTGGTCCTCAATATCGAGCTTCGTTTCTATGAATTTGAAAACTTTCCATTTGTAATAACTCCTGACGGCGACTTGCGGACGAACACTCTTTTGGACAGAGAAGTAAAGAGCGAATACGTCTTTTCTGTAATCGCCACGGATAAAGGCGATCCTCCTCTGTCTAGCAGCACCGAAGTTGTTGTTAATATCGTCGACGTGAACGACAACTCTCCAGTTATTTTAGTACCAAACAAAACTAACTCGTCTGTCTTTATTCCTGATCACACTGAGCCAGGGACAGCAATAACATCTATAATTGCTGTGGACAACGATACGGATTCAAATGGACATCTGCAGTACTATCTTTCACCTGAGTCCGACCATGATCTGTTCCACCTGGACCAAGAGTCGGGTATAGTTTACTTAAAACGTCATTTAGACGCATCACACAAAGGGGTGTATCCACTCTCCGTCATGGTTAAAGACCAAGGCGTTCCGTTTAAATGGGCCAATGCCTCTCTAGAGATTAACATAGTCTCAGACAACCAGACCCTCCTGTCACAACGCCGGCAAGCGAGGGAAAACACAACTATCGCCATGATCATGGGCGTCATCACGGGCGTGGTGGCAATCTGTGTGATAGTGACGATAATCTTTATCAGGAGGTCCGACAGAGCCTGGAACGTGAAGACCTCTGATGGAAGTGCCAAGGAAGACACGGATAAGGGTGAAAAAGATGCGCCAGACAACGCCGTTGGTGCTGTTGACACAGAAGCCGCCAAAGGTAACACTTCGTCGAGGAAGGATCGAAGCCAGGTGTCGCAAGGGTGGCACTTCCTGCCAGGGGTAGCAGTAGACCCAACTACCGCTTCAGCTAGGTCGTCTCAAGCAAGTGTACGTAGTTTTGACGTCATCAGCGGTGCTTTTGAGATGGTGATGGGTGCCTGCGTTTTAGAAGACAGTAATTACATTATTATTTATAATGCTAAAGTTTGTTTTAAAGTTTGTTTTGTTTAACGACATCACTAGAGCACATTGATTGTCAGACGTTTGGTAATTCAGACATATAGTTTTAGAGAGGAAACCCGCTACATTTTTCTATTAGTAGCAAGGGATCTTTTTATATGCATTATCCCACAGACAGGACAACACATACCACGGCCTTTGATATACCAGTCATGGTGCACTGGCTGGGACGAAAAATAACACCCAATGGGCCCACGGACGGTGATCGACCCTAGACCGACCGCGCATCAAGCGAGCGCTTTACCAACTGGGCTACGTCCCGCCCCTATTTATTATGCGTACGTATGGGTTTATGAAGCTGGTGGAGGTTTTCTGGTGTTAACATTGCCGTGCACAAATATATTATGTTTTGGTGATGGTACAATGTCAATTAATTAATAATTAATTATAGCTGTGGAATTATGGAGGTGGGTTTGGTGAAGGTTGGGAGTGTTTCAAAATGACAGTCACTGCTGTTGGTAATGGGTTTTTGTTATGCCTGCTAACAAATATCACCTTTTGTATTTACTAATATTTTGTTTTATATCGATGTTGTACTAATACATTTACGCTATCAAAGTAGAAATGTTCCTATTTTACATTGTAGCATAACAATATTGGAAATATGTATACATTTGACTAGAACGATTTAAAAATAATATATATATTTTTTTCACAAAGATTTAATAGCAAACTGGCTATGATAGCGTACATTTTTATATATACGCACAACAATTTTATTTCAAGCATGCACAATAATACAGAAGTCCAAACTGGCTGCTCAAGCAGCAGGGGATCATAGGTGCTGAATTAGCGTCGAGGAGGAAGGAAGGAAATGTTTTATTTAACGACGCAGACTCAACACATTTTATTTACTGGTTATATGGCGTTGGGACATATGGTTAAGGACCGACACAGATATTGCAGGGGGTAGGTAAACCCTTGCACCGACCAGCCATCTCCGTGGGCTACTCTTTTCGATTAGCAGCAGGGGATCTTTTATATGCACATCCCATAGACAGGATAGCACATACCACGGCCGTTGATATACCAGTCGTGGTGCACTGGCTGGAACAAAAAATAACTCTATGGACCCACGGGGATCGATCCCAGACCGACCACGCATCGAGCGAGCGCTTTACCACCGGGCTACGTCCCGCCCCTGATTAGCGTAGGAGTAAATACATTGTCTACACATCAGGTTACTCATATACTAGCAATTACTTTCTTATGTAATATACATTTCGTAGCACAGAGCACAGATTTTGGTATAATGGTTTGTCATGAAGCACTTAGACGCTATTGAGAAACTAAATAACACTAAATGCAGTGAGAGAAAAGGTAGAAGGTGTCGATTCCTAACTTATTGTATCTCAGATTAGTCTTTTTTTTATTATCTATAAGCTAAATCCCTCATAATTTTTTTTAAAGGTTAGAATTTTAATAGGAAACAGCAACTAGTAAACAAGTGCTTTACGTACCACTGAATTTATGTAATACGTCTGTCTATATTTTTGTTTATTATGATGTGCGATAACCATGTTACCGAAGAAGTGATAACGAATACGTGTAACTAAACTGGTACCCGGCAGAGTGTTGAGAAATTGCCGAGAATGCCACCAGATCGAGTACACTCCAATAGCGTGCTCAGTCCAGCCGCTCCCCCAGCACAATGGGCAGGTGTTAACATATCAATACTGTTTACAGGGCCAGACCGCTTGACCCGTCAATATTGCCTCTTTACCTACATCACGTGGGCATCGATGTAACGAGAGGTGTAATCCGTTTTGTTGTAGCCTTATTAACACCTCGGTGCTCACAACAGCTGGCGGTTTCAATACCAGCCCTTACCTAAAGTGTATTTTGACGGTTCATCTAGGGTAGCGTAAGGTTTCTTTCTAACCACTGTCAATCGTTAACTCTTGTCCTTGGCAGATAGTTCGGATAGTTAAAGTATATGCTCAAGACCTCATACTTGAGCCTGAATTTGATATAAGCGCGAACATAAATTTAAAAATCAAAAGCTGACTTCAATTACAAGTCATTTTGTTACACTAATATGACTATTAGCATCTTTTTTATCTTCACTATCGTTCCATCGTGAACTAAATAAATTTTTTAAACAAAAGGTGATAACACGAACACAATGACGTCATAAACGTTTTAATTAATTTGTTTTTAATTTTCAAGTCCGTATATAGACTAGTAGCAAGCTTATTATAGACACAACTGGTCAAAGGCCGTTGCATATGCTTTTCTGTCTGTTGGAAAGTGCATAAAAAATCCCTTGCTGCTAATGGAAAAATGTAGCGGGTATCCTCTGATGACTACGAGTCAGAATTATCCAATGTTTGACATCCAATAGCCGATGATTAATTAATCAATGTGCTCTAGTGGTGTCATTAAATAAAAACAAACTTTAACTTATTATAGACGAGGTCTAGGTTAATTAGACAGACTACTACCATACTTTTAAAATTTTAATTAATGTGTTTCTAATACATTGAACTCCAAAAAATTAAAACATAGACTCGATGGGTTTCGTAGTTGCACTTTTAGCGCATGCGTTTTATGCTAAATATTTTGGCAGTGATTCATGAGCGCAGACATTTTGGTGTGACACTTGACCTGGGCTGGAATCCTTCCCGCAATCAGAAATGATCCGAAACTATAAAGCAAACACAGGATTAGTTCCCGCTGGTGTCCCTTATTGATGGGGCATTACACCTAATTCTTTCTCCTATCAGATGTCACATTTGTCAAACGAATGCTTGGCCCACTCAGAGATGCTTTGTCAGGTTCATTGTCTCGTGTCACGCAAATCGGATATTCAACAATAATCAATGTACCCCAACAAAGAAGTAATAATTTTATTTTTGATATTTCGTTGTGATGCAGAACTGTGTATTGTCCTTAATTGAAATAATGATAGTTTATCACGGTATACTAGTAATTACATTTTGTTTTCAGCAACGGTTGACCGAATTACAAATTGGAAGTGGGGTATGATGAAACTATGTTGCAAACTCAAACAATAGGACAAAAATGAATGTCTTTATTGCTTCACCGACCTAACTAAAGTACCATAAATAGTACTTATATTGTCATAGGGTTTAAGATCTCTGTCGTTCGTCAAATCGCCAAATGCCAATTAAACGTTAACTGAACAATTGTGTATCGTTTCTAGATTTATCGCCAATTTTATTTACTGTTTGGTTAAAAAAACTTGAATTTAGACAAGGATTTCTGATAAAATTCGCCAAATTGCTAATGCGTTTTGGGGCCCAACTTAAACCCTGATAATGTTCACAAATACTTTTGAACAACAAGGAACATAAACACTGATTTGTTTTGAGGAAAGGCCAATATTTCGTGTCTATAATGTTCCATGAAATACAAATGTTATTAATAATGTATTACGTATATAACATTTATAGTTCAGATTAACAACACGTTGGGCATTTCGGCACAATTACCAGAGAACTTAATTTTTTTATGCTTTTATTTTCAATCAAAATCAGATTAGGAAAAGCTCGGCCGATAGCTACTCTTCCGGTGCAAGCGGAAATGACAGTGGGAAGGGCGGAAGTGACGATGAAGCTTGCCACGAAGAAACGTCTTCGGAAATAGGTTTGTGGTTTTGTCACTATAAAGATAATTATAATGTAGTAGGACATTTTAAGTTTTACAGTCCAGCCTCATCATACTCTTACTATGTAAAATATAAGCACACACAGTGTTCATCAACTCGTGTTTTGTCGCTACCAAAGCCAAATGACATTATACAACAGATAATTTGTTTGTGTTTACCCGGTAATACAGACATGTAAAATAATATACTAGTATTTTGTTTCACGTAGATTAACGACTAAAGCCAATGGGTATGAAAAAATTGGTATGCTAAAGTAAACAAATTAATGTTGTTGATGATGATGATGATGATGATGATGATGATGATGATATATATATATATATATATATATATATATATATATATATATATATATATATATATATATATACACACACACACACACATGTATATATATATATATATATATATATAATTTTTTTTTTTTCAATTATCCTTTCACACATAATATTTATTGATGGCAATAAGCAAGTTGATTTTTGTTTATTTTTGTTTTTGTTTTTGTTGTTTTGTTTTGTTTTATTATTATTATTATTATTATTATTTTAAAACAAAATTATATTAAAAACGGTTTCTTTAAGAATAGAAGACATTAAACAACGCCATCAATATTTTATCTTGCAGAAAACAATTTGCAATGCGCTGACAATGCGACAGACCATCATTCATCTCGACCCAATTTAGACCACCTGCCTCCCCACGTCCAGTCTAGTGACTACGTTCACCTCGAGTTCTCCGCCAACATTGCTGACGTCACCACTCTTTCTAATTACAGTTATTACTATCCCGGATGGAACGAACAGGAAATGACGTCAGAAGGAAGCGAGACACTACGTCGCACGAAGCGGGTCTCCTTTAGACTAGAACCCAATTCAGAATCAACCAGTGATTCGAGTCACGTTCAGCAAACAGCAGAAGATTGGAATAACGAATACCAAAAGAGTTACTATGACAACAAAATGGACGTTCGGCTACAAAATCAGACAAAAATCTGTCACGGCTTAAAGTGCGGAGAAGCTGTCATATTTGACCTTGACCTTCAGAAGTTAAATGATGTGATAGTTTGAACATATATTGATATTATGATAATAATATTATTATTATTGTGTATTGCTGACTTGCATGCGTCGTTTGGCGTGTTCACATTGTTTCAATTATTGTGTATATCCTAAGAGTTGTTCCAAACTGATCATATGGTGAACGGATAGGAGGCAATTTTTATTTTTATTACCCATATTGTTAAAAATATCTTGGTACATATCAAAGTGATACGTCCCACTAGAACGCCAAGTGGGACATAACGCTTCGACGTCACACGATGACGTCATCGACTGGCGCACTACAACCTTGCCAGAACGTCAACCAAACGTTGTGTTATATAAATTAAGATCGATTATGAGTAACAAATAGGATATTAAACTCGCTACCATTTCGTATCATGTTTATGTCCCTCGTGAAATAATTTTTATTGTCGCTGGCCAAAGCTCGTGATAAATGAACATTATTTCATTCGGGACATAAACATGATACGAAATGGAAGCTCGTTTAATATTCTATAAATACCCATTACCCACAATATAACATTTTAATATATGTATTTCTTTTACTAAAGATATAAAAATAATCATTACGGTGCTTCCTGACTGCCCATTGTGATCAGTTAAAAAACAGATTCAACTGTAATCTGATTTATTTCAAAAATATATTGTAACATCAACTGATGGTACACATTTTGATGACACACAACAAACGCATTGAAGAGTGTATATAAACATAAATCGGTGCGCTTGCAGAAATTAGAATTAATTCTTATTGGTGCTAATTTATTAAGATATTATCAAGATCGTCAAGACTCACTGTTATACAGATTAAAAAAAAAAGAAATGTAAATATATTTTTTAAAACAATATTTATTATATTAAATGAAGTGGATCGGCAAACATGCGATAAGCCTATATAAATACATCTCCACGAAAATATGTTACATACTGCATAAATTTCAATGAATGATAAACATAAAACATTACATTACAAAAACCTCATTTCAGCCATTACATACAAACTACAAATAGTGACGTTTAATACTGGGTTGGGTTTAAACGTACAGTACACATATTTGAACCAAGCCAGGGTATACATCTTTTCAATTATAATGTCTTCATGTCATAAATAAATCAAAAATTATTTTATCAGAGACTGTATGTGTACATAATATAGAGCCTATTAAGTATAATTTACGAGTTTATATGCTTGTAAATATAATGCATCCCATGTTAATTAACAGACAGTGTGTTGTATATTATGTGGTTGATTATATGAATGCAGTATGTGCGTTTAACCAAAGAAGTAGAATGTGTTTATACGGAGATTTGCACAGGAAACTATTATAATATACACGTTCCGACCTAAAGGCAGCAATTTTCTTAATTCATGTCATCGTATTCCATATTTTAAGCCTCACAGACATGTGTTATGTTAATACCCTGCTTTTATTAATACTTTGTTTGGTTATTCACTTTGTTCTAAATGTCTAGCTTTTGCACAAAATTGAATAATAACCAAAACATTTAAAAAAAAATTTAATAAAGTTTTTTTTCTCTAAAATATGTATAAATTAAAGGGACATTCCTGAGTTTACTGCGTTGTAAGATGTTTCCGACAAAAAAAATAGTTCTACGATTAAACTTGCATATTAAATATATTTTCTTGTTTAGAATATCAGTGTTTGTATATTCAATGTGTTTCTGGTCGTCTTAATATTTGTAAGAAGCCCAAACTGGATGTTGTCGAAGTACGAAAAAAAACATATTTTAAGAAATAAAATGAAATTTAACCTAGTACAAATATTAGAACGATCAGAAACATGTTTAATATACTATATATTTGATATGTAATTACAATCGTTAAAAAGTCTCTGTTAGTCGATAACATCTTTAAAATTGCAGCAAACTCGGGAATGTCCCTTTAATATCGGTATATGCTGAATTGTATACTGTGTACATAAACATGGCTTTAAAAATGTATATTTGTACAGAAGCTATCAATAGCTTTAGACAAATGGATAAAAAGACAAAAGATGTAAATAATATATTTCAAGGTAAATTCTTACATTGGATAAATTACAAAATTTACAAAATTCTATCCAGTTCCATACTTAAATACGACACTGATAAAGTAACAAATGTATTATATTATATGTGCTTTTTCTGTTATTAAAAACTTCACCCAATTGTTTTGTACTTTAAAAATGTATAAACTATTCCAGTGTTATTTAAAATTCAATAGTTTGTATTATTGTTGTATATATCTGTATGGTAATAAAAAATAAAAAAAATAAAAAAACCAGCAAAAAAACGAGGTGCATTGGTTTTCTGTTTCTTTACATATGTGTGTTCATACAGTTTGATAGACAACACAATGCTGTACTAAGAGGAACAGATTATGTGCTGATGGTCAAGGTTAGGGTGGGTGTGTCCGTGCGTCCGGCAATCATTTGTTTTGAAATAACTTCATATATTTCGGGGGGGGGGGGGGGGGGGGGGGGGGGGGGAGCGGAGAGAATGCGGTACGTAGCCCAGTAGTAAAACACTCGCTTGATGCGTGGACAGTCTAGAATCGATCCACGTCAGTGGGCCCATGGGCTATTTCTCGTTCCAGCCAATGCACCACGACTGGTATATCAAAGGCCGTGGTATGTGCAGTATTATCTGTGGGATGGTGCATATAAAAAATCCCTTTCTGCTAATAGGGACAATGTAGCTGGTTTCCTTTCTAAGACTATATGTCAAGATGACCAAATGTACGACACATATTAGCCGATGATTAATAAATCAATGTGCTCTAGTGATATCATTAAACAAAACAAACTTTTTAACTTTCATATATTTTTGTAAAAACCAGTGTTATTAAATTAATTACTGTCTGAACAGCCCCTTCTCAATAACGCCTGTTGCCACTGATCGTAATACGATTACGCGCATTCACGTATTTATATACGACTTTCCAAAACCTGTGCTATAGACGAATCGGAAAATATTTAGGTGTCGCCTTAAAGTCGCAAACTCTAGTTTCAACCCGTAAAAATGGACATTAAGTTTAGTTACTTTTACAAACCTGTAACACATTTGGATAAAGTTACAACAGAGTGAAACAGGAAGGAAGGAAATGTTTTATTTAACGACGCACTCAACACATTTTATTTTCGGTTGTATGGCGTTAGACATATGGTTAAGGACCAAACAGATATTGAGAGAGGAAACCGGCTCTCGCCACTTCATGGACAACTCTAACAAGGGAACTTTTATATGCATCATCCAACAGACAGGATAGTATATATCACGGCCTTTGTTATACCAGTTGTGGAGCACTGACTGGAACGAGAAATAGCCCAATGGGTCCACCGATGGGGATCGATCATAGACCGACCGCGCATCATGCAAACGCTTTACCACTGGGCTACGCCCCGCTCCCAGAGTGAAAAAAGACTCTTTGACGTTGAAATACCCTTAAAATGGACTAAAACTCGACTCCATAGCTGTTACTTCTCACACGCACGTGCTTTAAAATAATATATATGAAAAATATACCAGGATGACTAGAAACACTTCGGATGTTAGGACATGGATAATCTAAACAATAAAATCTAAGTAAAGTATTATTTCAGTTATCAAAAATAGCTATAAATGTGAAAAATAGGCCTTAGTGGTTTAAAAGTAGGGTCTGCCCCTTTAAAAGAAGTTGCTGGTGAGCAGCAGGCCAATTACTGAGTACTCGGGTAAGGTAGGAGCACGATGTAAAAAGAAAGAAGTGTTTTATTTAACGACGCACTCAACACATTTTATTTACGGTTATATGGCGTCAGACATATGGTTAAGGACCACACAGTTTTGAGAGGAAACCCGCTGTCGCCACTATATGGGCTACTCTTCCGATTAGCAGCAAGGGATCTTTTATTTGCGCTTCCCACAGGCAGGATAGCACAAACCATGGCCTTTGTTGAACCAGTTATGGATCACTGGTCGGTGCAAGTGGTTTATACATACCCAATGAGCCTTGCGGAGCACTCACTCAGGGTTTGGAGTCGGTATCTGGATTAAAAATTCCATGTCTCGACTGGGATCCGAACCCAGTACCTACCAGCCTGTAGACCGATGGCCTAACCACGACGCCACCGAGGCCGGTCCAGGAGCACGGTCCAGGGGGCCCCAATAACATGAGGCGGAATGCCGAGGGAACTTTGGGGGAGGTTTGGAAAGGGATCACAAAATATTTAAAATGAATACATAATTTAAATTATAACTGTGGCAAAATTTAGGGGGGGGGGGGGCGGGGCGCTAGCACCCCCTAGATCCGCCTCTGGACGGACAATCCTTAAAAAACACTATATTAATTCCATTAATTTTTTTTTTGGCCACTAAAGGTAAACATTTCCGTATAACAAATCGGACTTCTCGAGCAGCCACCGTACAGATAATCGTACGTAAAATACTTGTCTGAACAGATGCGACCATTTCTGAAGTCTTTCACTATCTTGTACCACAGTCATATTTCAGTTAAATGTAAAACAGAACATAAAAAGTGGGTTAATGCACATGACCTCCTTTTACAACCTGTGCTGAAATACACACAGCATTTTACCGTCTACCCCCAGACACATCACATGACATGCCAAACCGCGCATGTGCCGCATTAAGAAACAAGAACTTGAGGAAAAACTGATAAAATAAAGTTGTGTGTCAGCCTGGCACAGGAGCCCATTAATTGCGACCAGGTCTGTGGCACTTACTTTGAATTCTGTAGATAAAAGAAACCCCCGAGATGCTGACACTAACAAGTGCTCAGCGAACGAGATTAATTTATACAACACTTTAAACAAATTATAAATGTTTTTGTATCACGCGCCAGATGCGTTCCATTCCGGGCGGTTTACAGGCGGAAAATCCTGGAAGTTGTTCTCATCGCTTCCAAGTGGCCGTTATCGTAAACAAACTCAGCAAGATCGAGACTACTGAAATAAACACAAGTGCCACTGAGATGACCCAGGTCACCGGAAGCGAAACGTATCACAAAGTTCTGTAAACGAACTTTGTTACGTGACTGGCTTCTCAAATTATATATATTTTTTAAATGTTTAGAAGCTACTATTACTGAAATTTTTTAAAACAGGAAAAAAGTTCATAGCAGTCTTCTTTTTAAAAAAAATATTAAATCAGCTAAAAGCCGATAAACAGTGTCCCACTTCTTCGTTTTTAAAAATAGTATTGCTTACTAAATATACTGGTCGTTGACAGTTCTTTAACCCAGATTACATTATCTTATTTTTAAAAATATACTTTTACCATTTTGCTATCTTTTTATTTTTGCAAGTAATTTATAGAAATTCTGTTTGAAAATGACAAGTTATTCTTGAACAGCTGTAAGTTGAATGACGTGAAGTCTGCATCATTCTTAAAGGGACATACCCTAGCTTTTAAACACTACAACATGTTTTTCACTATAAGAGCCGTTTATGATAACTGAAATCAAACATTACTTATATGTTATTGTTTAGATTATCCATTTCCGTAGAACCGAAGTGTTTCTGGTCATCCTGTTGTTTTTAATATCACTAAAAAAAAATTCTCATATTTTTAAAAACGCACGTGCGTCTGAGAAGTAATGATTATTGAGTCGCGGGATTTAGTCTATTTTTAAGGGTATTTCAATGTTACAGACTCTTGTTTCACTCTATTGTATCCAAATTTGTTACAGGTTCGTAAATTAAATTAGTGTCCATGTTTACGGGTTGAAACTAGGGTCTAGGTGAAAAATCTGCCTTAGTGTTTAAAAACTAGGGTCTGTCCTTTTAAAGCTGTGTTCTTGAGAATAGTTTCATTATTTCATCATTTAGAATACATCATCCACATTATTTTCCCCTCGTAACACGCCATTCTTCAACATCCAATCTAATCGTTAACCTATCTCATATATATATAAACTTAGTTATAACTGGTAATAAAACAATTATAGACCTATATTTAAACATTTTAGCAAACAAATACGCCAACAGTTAATTCTAAGTAATAAATTTAAACGTCGTTCGAAATTGTAAAAATAACTGGTATAGTCGCAATTTAAATTTAAATTTTTAACGCAATGTGTTCTGTAACGTTAAAGTTGTACGAACTTGATTAATGGTAAGTGACCCCGCAACAGTAAGTCATTAATAAAAGACCTAACATAAAAGATCTATTTTCTCTACCTGTGCTAGCACGATTTGTCGTTACGACAGTAGCAATATCCGCTGTATGTCTCCTACACAGTGTAGTAGCCATCATCGTTCAAGTTGGCCTCAGACCACAATTAATTTCGCCTTAGTGGCTATAACATTTTTATTAATATCAGCAGGCCCATGAAGTTTTGTATGTACCTTTGCCTGCATGGGGGACACATACCCTGAAAAGGACAACCCCTGTTGTCCAGCTCTTTCTCCCAGCATATTGGTTTAAACAGACCCACCCTCTAAACCAGGCCGGAGTACACCGATTTTACACAAAAAGCACTACTTTTGCATGGGCCGGAATTACCACAAACAAGTCTTCAATGTCAACAAGTTACACATGTTTACAGACTACATGCTATCCCCTGTCAGTTCAGTCAAACAGTTGCCACTTCATAGCTGTCTGCCATGACATAATCACAGTCAAACAGCAGACTACTTGCGCGGGTCAAATTTCCGGATTTTGGACAACCAAATGGGAAGATAACTGTAATCTGAGGCCAGTTACGGGATTCCATTCTCTTCTGTTAGAAATCTGTAACAATGTATATATGGCGGGAGACCTGCGGAAGGTGGTTAATAGTCATTCGTTGGTAGCAAAGCCGCGAATTTATTAAAACAGCTGTTATGTTTGTATTTTACATTTTCATTTCAACTTATTTTCGTGCTTATATCCAATTAAAGTTCAAGCACGCTGCCCTGGGCACACACCTCAGCTATCTGGGCTGACAGTGGGTTAGTTACTACTTTGTTAGTGGTTAGTTAGAGAGAAGAGGGTGCGGTGGCCTTACACCTACCCGTTGAGCCCTTAAGAACTCGCTCTGGGTTGGAGACCGGTACCAGGCTGCGAACCCTGTACCTACCAGCCTGTAGTCCGATGGCTTAACCACCACCGAGGCCTGTTGTATTTTACATTAGCAATTCTTGTTATAAATAAAGGAAAAACGAGACTTTCTTCTTTAAAGGGACATTCCTGAGTTTGCTGCATTGTAAGATGTTTCCGACTAATAAAATATTTCTACGATTAAACTTACATATTAAATATATGTTCTTGTTTAGAATATCAGTGTCTGTAAATTCAATGTGTTTCTGGTCGTCTTAATATTTGTAAGAAGACCAAACTGGATTTCGTTTTCAAATAATTTCGTACGTACGAAAAAAGTATATTTTAGGAAATAAATGAAATTTAACGTAGTACAAATATTAGAACGATCAGAAACACGTTTAATATACAGCCACTCATATTTTATGCAGAAAAATATATCTGATATTCAATTACAATCGTTAAAAAGTCTCTGTTAGTCGATAACATCTTAACAATTGCAGCAACTCAAGAATGTCCCTTTAATGGTATGCATAGAGCATAATAAGGAAACTATCACACCTTCGTTATAACACGTAAGACAAGTATCTATAAAGTGCAAAGGGTATTAAATCACGCTGTCAGCAAAAACAGCAAGACATCACATTTATGACACACACCCCATGCTAGGGTCTGATTAACGGTTCACATTCTTATCTGGCGGACAACATGACAAATGTATTTCTGTTGTCGAAATATCTACAACATTCACGTTATTTAGTTCTTCAAGGGTGTGTCTATTTTTATATTTTCATAAACAGTAGTAGATGTGGTGGTAGTGTGGTGGTGGTGGTAGTAGTAGTAGTAGTAGTAGTAGTAGTAGTAGTAGTAGTAGTAGTAGTAGTGGTGGTTGTAGTAACAGTAGCGGCACCAGCAGAGCAACAGCAGCAGCAGTAACAGTAGTAGTAGTAGTAGTAGTAGTAGTAGTAGTAGTAGTAGTAGTAGTGGTTGTAGTAACAGTTGCGGCACCAGCAGAGCAGTAGTAGTTGTAGTTGTAGTAGTAGTAGTAGTAGTAGTAGCAGTAGTAGTAGTAGTGGTAGTGGTTGTAGTGGTAGTAGTAGTTATAGTAGCATTAGCGGCAGCAGCAACAGTAGTACTAGTAGTAGTACTAGTGGTTGTAGTAACAGTAGCGGCACCAACATAACAGTAGTAGTGGTTGTAGTAGTAGTAGTGGTTGTAGTAGTAGTAGTTATAGTAGCATTAGCGGCACCACCACCACCAGCAGCCGCAACAGTAGTAGTAGTAGTAGTGGTGGTAGTGGTAGTGGTAGTGGTAGTGGTAGTGGTAGTGGTAGTGGTAGTGGTAGTGGTAGTGGTAGTGGTAGTGGTAGTGGTAGTGGTAGTGGTAGTGGTAGTAGTAGTAGTAGTGGTAGTAGTAGTAGTAGAAGCAGCAGTAGTAATCGAAAGCAATCTTAATTAAAAGTTACTTTTCCTTTCTTGTGGCTGGGAGCTGTTTGAGACCGGGCGTATCAGCATGTTAAATAAACACTACATGTAATGGTTAACGACTAACCAGCTATAACATTGCTCAGAAAATCTGTACAGTTTCAACAAACGTAATACAAATCAGATGACTCCGTACCAAGAGCTTGTCTGTTGTCACGTGTTAATTAAAAAAAACATTACCATCCAGTAAGAAAATAAATAGAGTGTTAAAAAAAAGAAGAGAAGACTCCTTCTATCTTTCTTTATATCTTTTTACTCCTAGTTTACAAGTATCCGCCTTCTGAGAGTGCAATTTGCTATGGACTCTAATGTCTAGATGTCGGCGTTGCTAGATGTTATCCATCTCTTGTATGTTTATACATCAATCATGCATTCTGCATTGGAATCAAACGAGCGATACGGTTTACTTTATCGAGACTCTTGAAGTATCCCAGACTACACAGCTGATAAATACAATATTTCGCATAATGATCCCGCTGTGTCGATAAACTGGGACGTGGGAGAGATCTGTCTCAGTCGAGGATTGCGTTACCGATACTTCCCGTGATGGAACACGACCGTGCGGTTCGTGGTGTGTTTGAAAAGTTAAACAAGTGAGAAAAGTTACATGAAGGGCAGCTCACAACATCAGCACGACTGTGATTAGCTAAAACCAAGGTCGTGCCTAAATAACTGATGATTCAGTTAAGAAAAAAAACCCCAAAAACAATAACAACCACCAAAACCCCATCAGAAACAAGAAGAAAAACCCCAAACAAAAACAAAACAAAAAACAAACGAAAAAACAACCCCAAACAAACAACACAATAACAACAACAACAACAACAACAGAACACCGAATAACAGACCCTGTAACACATAGCCTAAGACATCGCAAGCTAAATTTAAAAATAAATTTCAGAACTATTGGGCAACTAGCTTTTAATAAGGACGCTTTAGTGTTATATATAATTTAAAAATACCACTAAAGTTAAAGAAAGAAAGAAATGTTTTATTTAACGACGCACTCAACACATTTTATTTACGGTTATATGGCGTCAGACATATGGTTAAGGACCACACAGATTTTGAGAGGAAACCCGCTGTCGCCACTACATGGGCTACTCTTCCGATTAGCAGCAAGGGATCTTTTATTTGCGCTTCCCACAGGCAGGATAGCACAAACCATGGCCTTTGTTGAACCAGTTATGGATCACTGGTCGGTGCAAGTGGTTTACACCTACCCATTGAGCCTTGCGGAGCACTCACTCGGGGTTTGGAGTCGGTATCTGGATTAAAAATCCCATGCCTCGACTGGGATCCGAACCCAGTACCTACCAGCCTGTAGACCGATGGCCTACCACGACACATCCGAGGCCGGTCCCACTACAATAGTAACAATAAAAATTTGAATTACTACTAACTACCAAGACCGTAACCAGCTAGTGTTACTCACTCATTCATAGGACAGGACGTAGCCCAATGGTAAAGTGCTCGCTTGATGAGCGGTCGGTTTAGGATCGATCCCCATCGGTGGCCCCATTGGGCTATTTCTCGTTCCAGCCAGTGCTCCACAACTGGTGTAACAAAGGCCATGGTATGTACTGTCCTGTCTGTGGGATGGTGCATATAAAAGACCCCTTGCTGCTAATCGAAAAGAGTAGCCCATGAACTGGCGACAGCGGGTTTCCTCTCTCTATATCTGTGTGGTCCTTAACCATATGTCTGACGCCATAATTGTACCGTAAATAATCTGTGTTGAGTGCGTCGTTAAATAAAACATTTCCTTCCTTCACTCATTCCAACTTATGTTCGTGCTTATAGCCAATTAAGGTTCAAGCACGCTGTCCTGGGCACACGGCTCAGCTATCTGGGCTGTTTGTCAAGGACAGTGGGTTAGTTGTTAGTCGGTTAGTGGTTATTGAGAGAGAAGAGGGTGTAGTAGCCTTACACCTACCCACTAAGCCCCTAAGAACTCGCTCTGGGTTGGAGCCGGTACGGGGCTGCGAACCTATGTACCTACCAGCCTGTTGTCCGATGGCTTAACCACTGCGTCACCGAGGCCGGTGGTGTTACTTAGCGAGGAAACGTATTTAATTAAAACATGTACACAATAACAGATTGAAACAAATTCTAAGGGAGAGAGGGCAATAATTTTTCAGGGGAGGCAACGTCCCAAGCCCCTCCCCTCAGTTACGGACCTGTTAACTACATAATTTATTGAACAAACTATACATTAATAATTATTATTAATCAATGAACTAATTAAATACAGGAAGGAAATTTGACGGAAACAATTTATTGACAGCTAAGTCCCTAATGAAAAAAATCTTGATTTTTGTGATTTATTTTCTTTGTAAAATAAACTTGGGTATTCAAAAAACATTTTCGTTTTGTTATCATAGTTAAAATAAACTGATAAAATAACTGACAAAAAAAGACTGACAATATGAATACTAAAAGTTCGATACTGTTAGCTGGTTGGTGGTGGGGTGGGGTGGGGTGGGGCTGTTATAAACTGTAACCCATACTGGAATTCAGGAACCGCATGATCAGTCATAAATCAGCAGTAACTGGGTCACTGATCAGCAACAAGTGATATTACAAGCTATTCCATCAATCATCATCAAATTTCGGCGAAATCGTTGGCGGAAATCATCGGCGCTCAACCTGCCACACGCATGACGTAATCAGCCTCGGTCTGGATGCAGCGTTCCATTGTTTTCCTCTCTGCGGGACTTCTGTGCGGTTTTCGAAGCAGAATGACAAATTGTACATTGTTCCCGATTTCACACCGTGGGATCTGTATGAAAAACGAAACATCACGGACAATTAGTCCTTACGTCCGCGATATCGGTGAATAGGCGCGCTTCAAATTGTAAGAAAACACAAATGGCTGAAATTGCGAAACGAGATAAACGACAACAAAGCGCCCCTTTAAATACATGTTTAGGAACTGTTGAGGAATTGTTCACCACAGTGTGTGAAGCTGTAATTGATGTTCCGCCCGAGAACTGGTTGATACTTAGTGTGAAGTATCCCAAACCATCGTGACAATGTCAGTTTCACACGTTTCGGGTAATAAATGTATTTTTACAAGGTAGGGTCATCAGACATTTCAAATTTATTGACATGCTTAAATTCCAAATGGCAATGCATCATGCAGTGTGGTTATTTGTAATTTGTTTGTCATAGATTTTCATCATGAAAACAGTAACTCATTTAGAATATCGTATGTCAGAATTCTATAAATATCTCATCGACTCTGTCTTGTACGGGGCGGGACGTAGCCCAGTGGTAAAGCGTTCGCTTGATGCGCGGTCGGTCTAGGATCGATCCCCGTCGGTGGACCCATGGGACTATTTCTCATTCCAGCCAGTGTTCCACAACTGGTGTAACAAAGACCGTGGTATACACTATCCTGTCTGTGTGATGGTGCCTATAAAAGATACCTTGCTGCTGATCGAAAAGACTACCTCATGAAGTGGCGACAACGGATTTCCTCTCAATATCTGTGTGGTCCTTAACCATATGTCTGACGCCATATAACCGTAACTAAAATGTGTTGAGTGCGTTGTTAAATAAAACATTTCCTTTTACAAAGTGGTGTCATCAGATATTCAAATTTACTGACATGCTTAAATTCCAAATGCTCCATGAAGTGTGGTTATTTGTAATTTTTCTGTCATAGATCTTCATCATGAAAACAGTACTCATTTAGAATATCGTATGTCAGCGTTCTATAAGTATTCCATCGACTCTGTTTTGCCTTCTCTTTTTCATTTCCTCTGTAACAGTTCTTGTTAAATTTTTCTGGTATATCTCCATTGTTTCTTTTCCTTCTTTTTTCTCCGTGATTTCTATTTTCTGTATATGCCTGGCTTTTTACCTTCCTGGGTCGGGACATAGCCTAATGGTAAAGCGCTCGCTTGATGTGCGGTCGGTCTGAGATCGATCCCTATTGGTGGGCCCATTAGGCTATTTCTCGTTACAGCCAGTGCACCACGACTGATATATTAAAGGCCGTGGTATGTGTTATCCTGCCTATGAGATGGTGCATTTAAAAGATCCCTTTCTACTATATACAACACAATCTAAAATAACACCAAACCACTCCATATGGAGTTGACCGGCCTCGTTGGCGTCGTGGCAGGCCATCGGTCTACAGGCTGGTAGGTACTGGGTTCGGATCCCAGTCGAGGCATGGGATTTTTAATCCAGATACCGACTCCAAACCCTGAGTGGGTGCTCCGCAAGGCTTAATGGGTAGGTGTAAACCACTTGCACCGACCAGTGATCCATAACTGGTTCAACAAAGGTCATGGTTTGTGCTATCCTGCCTGTGGGAAGCGCAAATAAAAGATCCCTTGCTGCCTGTCGTAAAAGAGTAGCCTATGTGGCGACAGCGGGTTTCCTCTAAAAACAGTTTCAGAATGACCATATGTTTGACGTCCAATAGCCGATGATAAGATAAAAAATCAATGTGCTCTAGCGGCGTCGTTAAATAAAACAAACTTTACTTTTTACCATATGGAGTTATGAGCGACTGTATAAAATAATCGACGTAGATAAACTAAAGTACACCACGACTGGTATATCTAATGTTAAGGTACCTGTATGTGTTATCCTCTCTGTGGGATGCTGTATATAAAAGACTTCTTGCTACTAATAAAAAAAATGTAGCGGGTTTCCTCTCTACATCCAATAGCCGATGATCAATAAATCAATGTGCTTTAGAGGTGTCGTTAAACAAAACAAACAAACTTTACCTTCCTTCTCTTTTCTATTCTTTTTCACTTCTATTTTCTGTCTTTGTATTCTTTCTATTTTTTCTTTCTTTTTCTTATCTGTCCCGTTTCTATTTATTCTCACGATGCCTTTGCCATTCTCTTTTTTTTCTATTTTCTTTAAATTCTCGGTTTTATTTTATTATATATTTTTTTACTTTTATTTTCTCTGTCTTTATTTATCTTTTCTTCACTTTTAATTTCTGTCTTTCCCATCCTTCTAGAGCTTGAAACTTCAACGTTTGATATTTTATTCAAATTAACGGTAAAAAAGTAATAGTTCAGTGGCGGATCTAGAAAATCCATTTAGGAAGTCACCAATGACATGAAACTGAAGGCCACAAACGTTCCCTGAGGGATTCCTTAGATTCTCCAACGTTAAAAAAAAAAAAAAAAAAAAAAAAAAATATATATATATATATATATAAGTAACTGTCTCAAAATTTAGCCCCTTAGATCCGCCACTGTTGTTGAACATTTATTTACGTTGCCCAATAGACAGGGTCGGTAGCTTAAAACCCAATAACCTATAGAAAGTGAAGGCAGATACAAAGGAAGTTCGCGATATCTTACGAAATTGTGTGGTATTTTTATCCATCCTCAAAGAATGTAAATAAGCCAATGTAAAAAAAAACCCCTCTTTCTAATTACATTTTTGTAATAACTGAAAATGTTATTGTTATTGTTTCAGCATCTATGAAGTTATATACGCATAAAAAATAAAAAAATCCATGTAATTTACTACAACTTAGGTACAAACATATTTAATAAATTCTTACAGCTTTTTCTTATTCCTGGGAACTTCCAGAATCGTGTTGTGGTGGTTCATCAATTACACAAGACATTTTCTTTACCCCCATGTAACGTTTTATAATGCTAAAAGTAATAAAACCATTGCCCCCTGTAAATTATGTAACGCTTGTCGACACACCCTGCCCGCTTTCCCTATTATATCAGTTAATGAATATTCTTGGATGTTTTTGTTTGGATTTTGGTTTGGTTTGGTTTGGTAATACATACTAGGTATATAAATAATAAAAGTATATTAAAGAACAAAATATCAACGGATTGCTGCATTCTCTATCTCATGGTCCATTCCTTGACGTGGTGAAGTAGCTTGCATGTCTCAATGACTCGGAGAGCTATGCCAGCTGGTGCATCAGCTCCTGGTAGGGTCACCCAAGCTGGACTGGTCAAAGGGTAGAGACTAGACTAATATGAACGGGACAGGCAGAGGACGTGAGTCAAGAAAGACAACTGTGTAGGAGAAGCAAACTCCAAAATCAAAACTGGGCTGGAGAGGTTCAGAATCCTAGTAAGGAAACTCTCCTAGGAGAAGGAAACTCTCCTAGGAGAAGGAAAACTCCAAACTCAAACCAAGTCCACTGAAGCAGGAGTACAGAAGTTATGCGAGGAAACCGTTTTAGGAAATGTCTGTACATTCACCAAGCTCTATGGTCATGACACAGATGGATATATCGAAGTGGTGTCATCCCCATGGACCGAAGGCAGGTGGGTACGGTGCCGGGCCCCCAGCCTTGAAGAAAGCACTGGTCGAACGGAGCAAAATTGGCTGTCAAGCTTTGGGATTCCAAAGAAGACTTGACAGAGACAGCGCTTTTTATCACCACAACCGGACTCCAAATCTAAAGCATGATCAACTATAGCTTGAACGCAGAAGAAGAAGCTGCATTCTACTTATAAATATAAATTAGACATTGTTTTAAAAACATTACGTAATTAACTCCTGAAAAACACCTCTCGTAAGGCATTCCATGTTAGCCACTCTCTACCACGATAAGAGCGTTACGAAATTGTGGAAGGACCCATTTGAATGAAAGAAAGAAATGTTTTATTTAACCACGCACTCAACACATTTTATTTACGGTTATGTGTCGTCAGACATATGGTTAAGGACCACACCCAATTGAATGAAGTAATAAATGTTATTTCTTAACCGTTACGAATTAGGTTTAGGTTTAAGGCATTTGAAATTATATTTTAGACAGACAAAAACCTCTTTCATCAGAAATGCTAAACGAAAGTCGTTATACATATACTTTTGACGAGGAAAGCACACCAGGAAACCTAAGCGACGCTTGATACGTTGTTTCTGATGATATTCTGCAACAATCATGAAAATTTCAGGTATGTATTTTTTTTTCCGCCTCCTGGGGCCCATTGGGCTATTTCTCGTTCCAGCCAATGGTGTAACAAAGGCCGTGGTATGTACTATCCTGTCTGTGGGATGGTGCATATAAAAGATACCTTGTTGCTAATCGAAAAGACTACCTCATGAAGTGGCGACAACGGATTTCCTCTCTCAATATCTGTGTGGTCCTTTAACCATATGTCCGACGCCATATAACCGTAAATAAAATTTGTTGAGTGCGTTGTTAAATAAAACATTTCCTCCTTCCGGCTCCTTCCGGCTCCTGAGCCCCGTTCCACGAAGCGATCGTAGCGCTAAGATCACATTAAGAGCGATCACTTCGTGGCACGGGGCCCTGGACTAATGTGGCAATGACTCACGCTAGCTTCTTGTGTTGCTATTGTAACTATCTCCCTATAACCTATAAATCAACGTCCATGGAAATAGTCTTAAAACTGGACTAATCTTAACAAACAGTTCTGATCCATGGAACACATTATCAAAACTGCCGAAATTACTCTTATTAAATTTCATTATTACACAGAAATTGGACAGATTAGAAAATTATTTCCGGTTTATAGCTTTACACAATACACTGATACACTTAAATGAAAATTAATAATGTAAATTTCAATAGCGCAATTTCGGTGTTCTTTATCAGTATTTGATGATTAATTTGAAAGTCAAACATACATCTGCGTGGTACTTCACGATACAGCGAAATACAAATTAAATTTCCGCTCCACTTCTTATTTCCCATTTGTCCCACAAAATATGACTGTCAAAATAGTAAATAGAAACTGTATAGCATATTTTGAGTTTGACGAAAGGAAGCCGTCAAACTCTGTAATAATGACAAGCGAGATAGTATCTACATCGAGATAAGTTCGGCGCCGTTGTATAGTGTGTGTCGTTATTAGGCTTAAACCCCAATCACAACATTGCCGTCTGTTTACAGAAGTGTACTGGCGGTGAACGCCGTGTCACTATGACGGCGTATCAAGACGGACGGACATTGTTCTCGACCAGACAGGTAGAAACGGGCGCGGAGATCGCCGAACCACCGCCACAGTGACACGCTGTGACGAGTTTGGGTGGCGAAATCAGATAAAAATATTTAATTTCGTCCAGTCTGCTTGATTTAACCTTTTTTCGTATAATCGTCCCTTTTTAGAATTCGTTTACGTATTGCTTTTCCAAAATTGATGATCGCATGTAAGGGGAAGGGGTAGGGCATAGAGATATTTTTGTTAATCTGAGCGCACCCATCGTAAGTCGGGAGTGGAGAAATTACAACGCAACCATCGAGGTGGTCAACATCATCGTGACAGTTGACAGTCTGAACTTAGCATTGGAAGGAAGGAGGAAAAACTCTATTAACGTGTCCATTACCACTGATGGTTCAGGCAGGGGTTCTGATTCCTGCCCAGATCTCCTGTCCAGAACAGATCTCCTGTCCAGAACAGATCTCCTGTCCAGAACAGATCTCCTGTCCAGGACAGAAAGTGCCTAGCATTATGTAGAATATTACTTTATATACATCCATGGAGCTGTTATTGGTCCTAACGCGTTCAGAAGCTCCAGTGTTTTGATATATTTGTATAAATTATAGGAAGAATTCCTGTTGTCATCTTGTCACCATCAATGCCCATTGTACAATAATTCCTCATATGATGTCGTTTAACGGCCTGAGTGTACATTAATAAAGTTTCAAAGTTTCAAAGATACGACGGTTTGGATCGCGCCAAAGTTTTGGTGATACCGGGTTGTACAAACATATTCTACTCAATCGCCAGGTTCTTTTGTCATTCGAAGCTCAAAAAGTTTTATGTTTTATTTAACAACGCACTCAACACATTTTATGTACGGTTATATGGCGTCAGACATATGGTTAAGGACCACACAGATATTGAGAGAGAAAACCCGCTGTCGCCACTTCATGGGCTACTCTTTTCGATTAGCATTACATTTTAAATGCATTTCTCTATACAACTCGGGCACAAAGTGGGGACCCAACATCAATAAAATTCACATCTTTGATAAACCATCTAAGGATTTTTTCAGATATAAAGACTATTCAATTATAACATATCTGGAAGTAGAGAAGATTATTTTTTTAAATTGACTTATTGTTTTTGCTTTAGGCAACGCCCCTCATTCTCCGGGGGTGGTGGGGTGGGGGAGGATATCAGAATATTATATATATATATATAAAATACAAAAAAATAAAGGAGTATCACAATGTGCGTGAGGAGTGGGGGGTGGGGGCTTCAACAGTGTAAAATTGTGTATCCATTCAAATTTCCCCTGCGCGTGCTGTAACCTCACCGTGGTGCAGGGGTGTAACATTCTCGTTGAGAATGGCCAATACAGCACAAATTGAAGTTTAGAGTAAAATTCGGTGTCCGTAAAATTCTGTGATATTTGTATTTGTATTTTTGGCACAGTTCTTTACACTGTTTTTGTTTAAACCTTGAATTTTTATATTGATGTTGATCATCACTTTATTTATTTGCATTACCATAGTTTGACACCCAATAGCCGATGTATTTTTCGTGCTGGGGTGTCGTTAAACATTCATTCATTCATTCATTCATTCATTCATTCATTCCATTCAAATTTAGAACCGGCATTGTACCCCATTGACAATGTCCTCATGTTGCAAGTACATTGTTGCACTAAAACGAACCCACCCCACTTCCAAAACAAGAACGAAAACTGAGATAGAGCACAAGGGATTTGATGATAATTGTATGAACCAGATTGTTCATTTCGCTTTCTGTAATTCATTTCAATCCCGGGGTATCATCTTTCCATGGAAAGTTGTCAGTCTCAGCGTGGCCTCCACAAACACGGCATTGTTGTCTTGATGGACCCACGTCAGCCTGCAATCTACATACACACGTCACAATGAAACCCAGTCAATCCATTTCCACCGAAATATGATCAACACGGAGAAAATCATACTGATAAATGAGAATGCAATAACGCGCCGCTTCCCGAATATCTACTCCATCTTCCTGTAGGTGTCGCTGCGTGGCGTTATCACACACGTGATCAGCGACTATGTCGATTTCATTTAGAACTCGTACAAAGAACACTTGGTGTCAAAAGGGTTGTTTGTTTCCAATGAAAAAGAACATCTTTGTGGCGTTTTATCGTGTCACAACACGCAGATAGGTTAATGCCAAAACGCCTAGGAATTAATCCACAATAACGGTTTTATGAACCGACATTAAACATGTTAAAAGACACAAAACGACTTATAAAGCACGTACGTTTGACATTATAAACTGGAAAGAAAGCATGTTCGTTTACAGTTACAAGTTACAAATCAAAGAGAAAAAAAAGAAGAAGATGAAGAAGAAGAAAACAAAGAAGTAAAAGCAGAAGAAGGAGAATAGAAGAAGAAATAAACCCCTACACATTAAATTCTACTATCCTTTAATATAACACGAAGAGTAAATAGAGGCTATTTCATGTTTTTTTCCAATACAATTTTCATGTCAAAGAGTGATGTGTGAAAACCATATTTTCACGAATTGCGAAACAATGAGTGAAAACATGGTTTTCACTCATCACGAGTTGACATAAAAATCGTATTCGACAGAACACCATGAAACGGTCTGTTTATTATATACATCTTTCCTAATTCTTGACAATATCTTTCCCTTTTTGTTAATATACTTCGCTTATGATATATTTGTTTCATGGGAACTTTTACAGATAATTTACTTGACCATGGACGTTTTAAAAGAAATATGAATTAAAATTATTTTTATTTAATTATTAAATTAATAATTATTTAATAATACTGCTGTGCAAACATATCTGACAAAGCGATCGTCCATAAACCCCCACATGAATCGAACTTTAAATTTACACTCAACGACAGGACATTGCGTAACCATTATTCAATTGTGTACTCAATCAGTTTTAGATATTTCGTAATTGCACTTCATATCCATTCATATAGGCGCATTTGACTAAATTACTTTTTAAAAACTTTTCAAATACAATCAGATGCATTGGCATTTATGATAATCATGAAACCAAAAAAATAAATAAAAACCCAACAAAAAAACAACAACGACGAAGCGACATTGACCTCAATAATTAAAACGTAATAATATTTAAAGGAGATAAAGAGATAATTGAATAATGAATTTGTTCACAAAAATATAAATATGATTTCTATATGTTCACTGTAACTAGAATATGACTTTTTATGGTTTCTGTAGATCTATATATTTCATAGCTATGTATACAATAAACACGGATATGTTAAATTTCTAAATTGAACACATATGTTTATCGTTAATTTGGAATTAAAAATATATATGTAAATTAAAAACTTACTACACCTAAAACGAATAAACATCGTAGTCATAGCAATAGAAAATGCAGAATGAATACATTTAATTTGAATTATATTTTGACTCTAAAACAATCACGTCATTAGATATCATGCTATTTTGTAATGAATGTAATGGAAATTTAGGGCGGGGCGTAAGATCGATCCCCGTCGGTGGACCCATTGGGCTATTTCTCGTTTCAGCCAGTGCTCCACAACTGGCGTAACAACGGCCGTGGTATGTACTATCCTGTCTGTGGAATGGTGCATATAAAAGATCCACTCTTAATATCTGTGTGGTCCTTAACCATATAACCGTAAACAAAATATGTTGAATGCGTCGTTAAATAAAACATTTTCGTCCTTCCTTAATGAAAACTTAATTATAAATGTGTGAACTTCGCATACTAATAATAATACAGTGTAGTACACAGTGTATATCTAAATGCTGCCGTCAATGACTAAAATCAGTCAATTTGTAAAAACATAATGACTAAAAATTTCAGTCATTACGTCCAGGGCCGAATTTAGACCTTGGAGGGCCCGGGGCACTTCAGGTTCGCGGGCCCCTCAACATAGAAATTAAATTATATGACAAATAAAAAAATTAACTAATTTTATAATTATTACATTTTTTTTTATAAAGTAAGTCCTTAGTCTTGGGGGCCCCTCTGGCAAGGGGCCCGGGGCAATTGCTATCTTTGCCCCCTTATAAATCCAGCACTGATTACGTCATGATAAATGAAATCACTAGATTATAAAATGATTATAAAAAAGACAATGAAACAAGGAGAACATTATGTTATACATATTTATTGTAACTCCTGTACCGAGTTGCATATCTGAGATTATTACATCCATGCATAATGACAGGTAATATATAAACAGTATTGGCAAGATCGTGTGGCCCGGATCCCACGTGGGTCGGACTCTCTCCCTGAGATATGGCTCACAAAATACACATTGTCTCTTACAAATGTCAGATTTACAACACAATGCTGACTGGCAACTCAGCAGTAATATCACAACACATGTAATTATTTTTAAAGTACATGTTTTTATCAGAGCCGCTTTAAGGATCCGCAGGGCCTTTAGCACAAATAACAGCGGGTCTCCGTTCACAGGATATAAATTTTGCAACCCCCTCGGGGAGAGGCAAAAATGACCAGGGGAAAACAAATGTAAACATCACCGCGGGGACCATAGCAAGTGCTACTAGGATAAACCGGCGCTGGGTTTTCTATATTGAATGCTGCTCGTTTTTATGCATTGAAAAAATACACTGTAAGCATTGTCTTATACAAGATCGTATCTCTGTACAAGCGGAGTCCAGATTAAATTTATACAATGATCAAATGCTTGCTTGAAACAAAGGCAGCAGTGTTTCAAGAAAGCACAGAAACTCAATATTCTTCCACTCTCCTGGTTTGGTAAATAGATATGCCGTTGGATATCAAATAATAAAAAACATTACAAAAATATATGTCTCCAATGTTCATACGATAAAATACAAATACATTTGAAGTAATACTTCTTATACACATTTAATACTGTTTAAGGATATTATATATTGCAGTTTATCCTCTTGCAATGATTGGCAAACGAAAATCTCATGGCTATCAAACAAGGATGTCATTCATAATAGGCAACATGACATCATTAGCCAGGTTATCGGTTTCCACAGTATAACTTCCGGATGTTGTCGTATCGTCGTCATCAAAACTTTGGTTGACGTCATCAAGTCCCGTGGAATACTTATTGGAACCCAAGTCTGACTGAAAAGTCACGCGTTTTTGAACAGGTTTTGTGAAACTGGTGACAGAAGTAGAATAGTAGCGGGCACTGTCCGTCTTTCCGAACGTCACACCAAAGTTTGACACACACTGACGTCCGTTTGTCATGTTCACGTAGTTAAACGTGTCGTTCCACTTCGGATCATGATAGCGGTCATTGTGAATGCCAGTATGTCCTGATTTCAGCAGATCTGCAACAGAAAATAACCTATTAAAATATTTATCCTTATAAATAGCTTAAATGTATATCACAATTGCAAGTATCTTATTTTGCTATTTTGTTAAAGACATTGTAAAAAAATAACTAAACATAATGTATTCTACTAAAAATATTTGCATAATTAAACCTTGAATATCCAAATTGTAATGTGCTGTTACTAGCCGTTTACAATAATTATTTTTCAAAGATATCGGGATTAAAATAGAAAGTTGACCAGGAAAGCTACATCGCTTATCTGTTAAAACAGCAACCAGTTCTTCAGTGTGAAAGAATTATGGTGGATAACGTGTAATCAATCAATCAATCTATGTGAAGATTTCCCAATAATTGTTTTATCCCTAGTAAATAAAATTAAATAATTTCGTTGCAAATTTTCATGGACATATTGTTCAAGACATAATCTTTACATTCCAAAATAAAAATTAATAAATAATTGTTATGCAGCTTTGAGACAGCCCGTTTAATATGATCAAATAAACGTATATAGTGGGTACAATGTATTTAAAAATTAATTAATTAATAGAATTAATGCTCATTATTTCAGAGTACACATAATTACATTTGTATAAACTACACATATTTGGGTCAAATATGTACAAAGACATTAAGTATTCACCGGCCTCGGTGGTGTCGTGGTTAAGCCATCTAACATAAGGCTGGTAAGTACTGGGTTCGCAGCCCGGTACCGGTTCTCACTCAGAGCGAGTTTTAGCAACTCTATGAATAAATATAAGGCCACTACACCCTCTTCTTTCTCACTAACCACTAACCCACTGTCCTGGACAGACAGTAATCATACCGATTTCAAGCAAAATATAATTACATTATTATACTAGTCCTCTGATTCAAAGTCCAAAGTTTTCAGTTATACTAACCACATTGCTTTTTTTTTCAATGGACAAGTATGAACCAGCACTTTTCGTTGTGTTTTCGTCCATATTAATAACGATTAGTAAGCTATTTCACTTAATTAATTGTTTTTAAAACCACTCCACTGACCTCGTTTTGACTCCGGTGATGCTCGCCCGTGACTGTGACTGTCCTCGTCACTTCCGCCTCTACCGCTATCACTCGTAGTAGTCTCCCCTGAAATATCACTGTTGGTGTCGTCATTTTGACGATGTGGTAGTATCTAAAAGCAAAAAACAAAACAAACTATAACATTGGCAAATCTAAATCTAAATCGACAATGCGCTCACCCCCATCCTCAACACTGCTTAGCTGATGTTGATTATGCTTTACCAACAAAATGGTAAATATACATCATGATAGATCCCATTAAGAATGAAAGTAATGAGAAAAGCACATCGCTAATGTATTTTGATATGCAATATATACGGTATTCAATCAAATAACAGGAAATTAATAAAACAACGAGTTGTGCAACTCTTTATATGTGCATGTGCAGCGGGTGAGTTTTGGGGAAGCAAATTTTCTTGTTTTATCAATACATTTTCCAGAGGAGCATGTTTCGACTCCCGTATAAACTTTGCTCGCCACATCCTAGATCCCCCTCGCTAAAATCCCTGCACACGCAACTCTTAAAAACAGATTATGTAGTAGTTTATGACGACATTCTGAAAGTTACAAAAAATTGTTTTGTTTAACGACACCACTAGAGCATATTGATTTATTAATCATCGGCTATTGGATGTCAAACATTTGGTAATTTAGACATATAGTCTTAGAGAGGAAACCCTCTAAATTTTTCCATTAGTAGCAAGGGATCTTTTATATGCACCATCCCACAGACAGGATAGCACATACCACGGCTTTTGATATACCAGGGCCCGTGCTTATAAAAGTCCAGGAGCATTAGGCTTTAACCCGGGAAAATAAGACATTGCTGAATTGTTTTTGGATTGTTGCAGAATATCACCAGGAACTTTATATCGAACGTCTCCTAGGTTTCCTGGTGTGCTTTCCTCACATCGGGGCACGTGCTTATAAAACTTAAAGTCTATAGACTTGAATAAAGTCCAGACTTTAACGTAATGCTATTTGAATGGCGTTGCCATGACGTTAAAGTCTGGACTTTATTAAAGTCTACACTTTAAGGTTTATAAGCACGGGGCCAGATGTGGTACACTGGCTGGAACGAGAAATAGCCCAATGGGCCCACCGACGGCTATCGATCCCAAACCGATCATGCATCAAGCCTGCTCGCTTTACTACTGGGCTACGTCTCGCCCCCTGAAAGTTAGACGTCTTACCTAACAGCCATATAAATATAAGAGTTCTGTATTCTTAAAGAATTATTACCAGAGTACTCTGCCATTCGCACCTACGTATTTAACCGGTACATTGTTGAAAGGGTGTGCTGTCGGGTTTCTTCATGTAGTGTGTGTGTATTAGTTGTTAATATGTGAAATATTTGTTATCGGCGAACTCGAAAATGATCAATGTAATTGTATTTAATGTAAAAAGTAGGGTTATTGTTGTATTAGAGCGGGAATCTTTTGCCTACCCGTGCAATTCCGTGTTTTTGCTATAAAGTCAGTGGCGGATCCAGAAAATCCATTTAGGGGAGCCCCAATGACATGAGGCGGAATGACAGGGTAACTTTGGGGGACGTTTGGAGAGCGATCGTAAAAAATAGAAGAACATTAATATATAATAAAATTATAACTGTCACAAAATTTAGGAAGGCTCGGGCCCCTGACCCCCCCCCCCCCCCCCCCCCCCCCCATCCGCCTCTGAGAGTTATCTCTGGCTGAGAGAGCGATCAAAACCGTCCAAATGTTTGTCTATGTCTAGCTCTCGAAAGGCTGAATACTCGAGCTAAAAAAAAAAAGAAAAAGTGACACATTATAGAAACAGACCGGCCTCGGTGGCGTCATGATCAGGCCATCGGTCTACAGGCTGGTAGGTACTGGGTTCGGATCCCAGCCTAGGCATGGGATTTTTAATCCAGATACCGACTCCAAACCCTGAGTGAGTGCTCCGCAAGACTCAATGGGTAGGTGTAAACCACTTGCACCGACCTGTGATCCATAACTGGTTCAACAAAGGCCATGGTTTTTGCTATCCTGCCGGTGGGAAGCGCAAATAAAAGATCCCTTGCTGCTAATCGGAAAAGTAGCCCATGTAGTGGCGACAGCGGGTTTCCTCTCAAAATCTGTGTGGTCCTTAACCATATGTCTGACGCCATATAACCGTAAATAAAATGTGTTGAGTGCGTCGTTAAATAAAACATTTCTTTCTTTCATTATAGAAACAAAGCATCACCTGTCCCGCTGATAAGCCGTGGAATTTCAGGAGATCCTGATGTAGTTTCAGTGCCGTGGGCCAGTCGGTCGTTTCGCCAGGATACGAGGAATCACCAGGATACACCGAGTCGCCAGGATACGTCGAACTACTGGTTCGTTTCTGTGAATCCTGAAACAACAAGTAATTTTCTACCAATGAAATAACACGTCAGATGAAAGATATTGTGGCCGCAGTTTATTACAGCTGTTTTACATATTAAACAAATAGGTCAGCAATGAAAAGTAATATCTATGTATTAGATGTATTTATTAAGCCAGAATGGCCCGTTATATAGTGATATGTGGCTGTGAATGTAAGCCCTGAAATTATATAAAAATAAATACATTTGTATACAGAAAGACATCAGAGAAGGTCTTTTGGGAACAAGCGGAACAGTAAAAACAATCAGGGAACTCGGGTAATTCAAGGTATTTTCCAGCTAAACAAAACAAAAAATAAAAATAAAAAATAAAAATTTAAAAATTTTAAAAATTTAAAAAGGTCAAAAAGGTGAATGGGGCAGTTGCCCATCTACCCTCCGCCCGTACTACGGAAAGATTTGCCCTAATAACTCGTAGTTTTTACATAGGGTGCCCTTTATTGCCGAATGAGTCACTGACACAACATATGTTCATGTACTGAAAAACATATAATGGCGATATAGTCACTGATATATTACTGATCGTACCTGGATTTCTACCTTTTAGCGTACGAACATTGACAACAGTTGTAAGATAACGAAGAACTGAAATGGAATCTGCCTGTTCGGCAACGAATGTATTGTGGACGCAATGACACTCACGGACGCTGGACGCGCAATTATGTAAATAAGGAAGATACGCATTGATGGGACAACAATCGTTGATGACTATCAGTGGAAAGTCAGACGTTAACGACGACAGCGCGATACCCCCGATGACGTCCCGTCAACAAATAATTACACGGTAGCCCTGGCCGAAGACAGAAGGCAATTGCGACGTGGTGCCGTCCTAGGGATTGCGTTACATTAGATTAGCGTCGACGTTGCGTCTTTTGTGTAATGTTAACCCATAACAGCACCCACTGGCCCGCGATTAACACACTAGAGACAGGTGAAAGGGGAGAACTGAAGACTACAATATCTTGGTGATGTTATTTTTGTCTCTCCGAACCTGGGACGTTAATTTTGGCGCGAGCGTGCAGTGTTACGGACGTAACGTAATGGGCATCACGCGGCGACGTGGGGCTATCGATGACCAGGTGTTTTGTTGTACGGTCGCATCTGACACACCCACTATCAGTATGGCCCTTTTTTTTTTACAACGTGTAGCTGACACCGGTCAAACTGATAACGTAATGACCATCTGTAATGGTTTTATGTTGATTTTCGCGCATCCTTGTTCCAGTACGAAAACAGTTAACACTCGGTTTTTCGCTCATTATCATTATCGTATTTGTGTAACTACAATGTTCTGTACTTAATGGATTGATCTTCCCCAACGCATTATCCGCAAACTGCATGGAGCACGCACAGTAGAATCACCTCCATATAGGAAAATGGTCATACAAAATTCCTTCTGCTAGATGTCTCGACTAGCAGAAGGAATTTCTGTCTCAGTAGTCGCAGCAGCTAATTTTCCTCTAACATTATTCTGTTAACCTCTGTTCTGACCTAGCAGGTGAAGCGCATGCCCAAGTTTTGTCTTTTGACATTAGATTTTTATAATCACGAAGTGAAGAAGACAAAAGACAATATTTTTTTTCATGTACATAAATATATAAATGAAACAAAACATTTTCCGTAATTAGTAAATAATGTATGGATGTTTTTGTATAGCCTTATCGTAATCAGATTGCGATGCCTTGTTTGTGTTTTGATTGTACATAGCAAACATTATCGAACGCATATATAGTTTTAATTGCTTCTTTCTTTCTTTCTCTCTTTCGAAAATATTAATTTCTGTTAATATTTAAATATATTACTTTGATGTGTATGTATTATGGAGGTCTAGTAAGTTGTATAACTTGTGCCTAATCCCTCTGGATTTGTTTTTAAAAAGCAATAATATATGTTATATCATCTTCCCCACAACAACGACCACACTCATTTATATGGTAGTTGGGAAATTATTACAAATAACACTAGGGGTAGTGCTAGTAAATAGCAAAATATGTCTCTGCTCTGACGCCCACCCACAAGGAAAGTTACGGTTCAGGGGCCCTATTTTCGAAGCCATCTTAGCGCTACGAAATCGTAAAACCGTCGTAGGTTGTGACGTCACTACAGCACACGCCATAGTGACGTCATAGCTTACGATAATTTCACGATTTCATAGGCTAAGATAGCTTCGAAAATATGGGCCCAGGCATGAAACAGAAACAGAAACAGCTAGCCATAACTGAAGAGAATGAATCTGTTCATTTATTCATTTCAACTTATTTTCGTGCTTATATCCCATTAAGGTTCAAGCACACTGTCCAGGGTACACACCTCAGCTATCTGGGCTGTCTGTCCAGGACAGTGGGTTAGTTGTTAGTTGGTTAGTGAAAGAGAAGAGGGTGTAGTGGCCTTACACCTACCCACTGATCCCTTAAGAACTCGCTATGGGTTGGGCTGCGAACCCTGTACCTACCAGCCTGTAGACCGATGGTTTAACCACGATGCCACAGAGCCCAGTAATGTATCTGTGCAATGTACGCTGTGATGCCATTACTGTAATAGCTACGGTGTACTGTTCGTTTTGCCATGCTCATTATTGTCATGACATAATAAGATGTCGTGTTCAACATTATGACGTAATATGTATTACAGGCAAATAAAATCAGTTTCACGTTCTCCACTACCTAGCTTAAATATAGCTGATCAATTACATCATAGCAAGTCAATTTCCATACTTGAATTAAAAAAAAATATATATATTAATAGTGATTGTCTATTTCTCCTAATGTTTTTAAACGATAAAATGAAAGGTCAATGTTTGCACTCAGTAGCCACGAACAACTAACCAGGTCATAGGGTTTAACGTGCACGTTCAGGTTGTACTAAACCAAATAGCTTCCGGCTGAGTCAAAGTTCGAGGTGCACCGAACTTTTGACAGAGACGTTAACACCACAAGTCCTGTGGTTGGTGGTATATGTGAGTGTGTTGGTTGTAGAAAAATTAGTTTCATCCGGGCAAAAAATGTATGCAATTTTATTTCATCTAGTACCACTGTCAAATAGCCTTGTGTTTGACACATGTATTGGGTACCTGTAAAAAACAAAGTACTCAAATTTTGTGCGAAACTAGGGCTGTTGTAAAAACATCTTGTTATACCGAAAATGAGTCATGGAAGGTATTTATGGGTCATAGTTTGGTTGATATATTGCATATAGTGTTTTAAGCACAAACGTTAACATGGTCGCATATGGGATCCAACTGACTAAACCAAATCGAAACGTTTTGCCATGCCCACATCCATTAGGTTCAGGCACGTCCACCCTGGGTTCGGTCTCTGCTGTGACCAGTGACCTGACCCAGGGTAAAGGAAAAGTCAAGGGGTAAATTTTGATTATTTATTTCAAATGGGGGGGGGGGGGGGGGGGGGTGTGGGGGGAGGGTATTTTGAATTTTAAGTCGTCGTTCGAAAAACAAAAGTGATATGGTTATAATTTTAATTTAATAGACGCTAATGTTTTGAACGTGCTTCAAAAAAAAAAAAAAAAAAAAAATGTATATATACTTTTTAACGTATTATATATTCCTTATTACTACTAGCCCTGGGACTGGGAACTCTATTTACGTGCCCAAGTCCAATGAAGCTTCAGGCACCCCTACCCCGGACTTAGTCTCTGACTTCGCCAATGACCAATGTAGGAGCAACTACTAGCCCTGCCCAACTAACCATTAACCCATGCCTTAAATAAACAGCTCAGGTTTGTGCCCAGGGCAATATGCTTGAACATTAATTAAATACAAGAACGAAAATCAAGACAAATCATGTCGATCGATGATATGTATGTGAAAACACATTGCTACACGACCCAGCCATTTCTCTGTGTTTGTGACGTAGTGTTGTGCAACCACCGGCACACTATTAACACAGAAATCGCCAGGTGAGCAGTGTTACGTCATGGCGTCAATAACGGAATCTAAATCCCCGATGACGTAACGCCCATTACCCGTACGTGACGTGAGAGGGGGCAAGTGTTGACGGAATCTGTACACTGAATCTGATATTATCTCAGAACCGCCGCTCCTTTAGTCGCACTCGTGCGCTTGTTATTAATCTATTCTCTTTGAACTGTTCACGGTAGATATAAGATATTACTCATCTTCGTCTGGGTGAATAACTCGGAGTTTTCAACATCACTACATAAGTATACACATTAAGAGCGAGACTTAAGATTCACTTCAGTGATAGGAGAAAGTTACATGAAATTATTCTTAATTCACAATACAGAAAATCGAAGTAGACACAATAAATAAAATACCCCCCACCCCCCCCCACCTTCGTTTATTAATAATTATTTTTAAATAAGAAAATATAATACTATATTTAGTTGGAGACGAGGTATCCGAGATCCAAATATATTGGTATGTTAAACAATGAAAACATTACAAATAGGCCTACAGTTACGATTATTTTATTATGGTGGAAATAGGTATCTATATTAAATCATGTATTTGGAGAAAGAATTTGTTTCCCTAAGCGATAAATTATATAAGGCTGATCCCGAATAATAATTTGAAAAATATCCAGGTATCTTGTACACTATTCGTTATACCATATTTTATCTTTTGTTATTCTTATTCAAAGTGGAGGGAATAGCAAAAATAATGTGGAAAAGTTTTTGAACAGTTTTACCCATAATACACCTGAAATATTATAACAGACAGTAAATAAAATAACCCTGGCTAATTAATATGTTTTATCCACTAGAGGTTACAGAAATACACGTAAAATAATATTATATTAAAACATTTCATTGTTCTTAAATTAATGCACAGCTAATTATAACATAAGATAAGAATTCTGACATAAGAAGTGGATCTAATGAATGTCAGTATTTATTTCATTTCATTTCAACTTATTTTCGTGCTTATATCCAATTACGGTTCAAGCACGCTGTCCTGGGCACACACCTCTGTCGATTAGTTATTAGTTGGTTTGTGGTTAGTGAGAGATAAGAGGGTGTAGTGGCTTTACACCTACCCACTGAGCCCTTGAAAACTAGCTCTGAGTTGGAGCCGGCACCGGGCTGCGAACCCTGTACCCACCAGCCTGTAATCCGATGGCTTAACCACTGTGCCACCGAGGCCGGTTGTCAGTATATGTAAATCACGCGGCCGGGTCTCGACGAAAGTAACTGAAGTTAATTTTAACAACAGGCAATTTAGCAAATCTTTATTCCGTGGCATTGCATTACAATATATAAATGACTTTTCGTTAATTATTTATAGAAACATGTAGAATACTGTTTATTTTATAAAGTAGTGACTGTCATTTGATAAAAATTCCAACCTTTGATGTTTAAAACACCAACATAATTTCATTTCATTAACTATTATTCCGCTAGGAAATAAAAGAAGAAAGACACAGACAGGAGGGATAAGTTAATTAACCAGACCTCCCACTTAAGATCTAGACTTATACACTTGAAGACAACAACACAAAAGTGTAAAAATCGCTATTGTTAATCCTCGAAACTGAGCCCCTGTTGTAATCTACCTGTGCAAATATTTGTCTTTCGGGAAAAGGGCCAGCTTAATCCACGTGAAGCTGGAAAGGGCCCGCAGACAGACGTATGGGGGGATTTGGCGTTTGGCGAATACATGTCGACGCGAGTCTATTGTGGTCGACTACGACTGGGGAATTCCGCGCCATTTAGCAGTCTCTTGTCGATCTGGCGTCTTTTACACGTTTATACACTAGGGGATCAGTTCTCCAGATTAAAATAAGCTTTTGTCAATTCCAAAACAATTAGTAACATCAAGGGAAAACCCCATTAGTCTATCAGCGGAAAATAATACAGCAATATTGGCCGTTTTGAAAAGTGTCCAAACTGCGACACCGTACAATGGAGGAGATTATTAGAGGTCTACGTTGTCTTTGTAGCACGTAAACTGTACATTAGCACTGCTAGATGGTGTGCTATATAGATAAGTATATAACACGCGCTGTATTCGGGTATTCAGTAGTCATAATCCACTATGCAATCACTATATCATTTTAGAATGAAAGACGATGAAGCAATACAAAACCCCACCCTTATGAACAGACAACATTAACCATTCTCAGTTCATTTATTTTTAGTTTAACCACATATTATATGTACATTTTATTTTCTGGCTTTATATTTTAAATTAATATGTATTTTTGAGAAAAAAAGAAGAAAAAATAGCTGTTTTAAAAACAAAAAAACCAAAAAAATTTAGATTATAAATAAGAAAGAATTATTTTTTTAAACATTTTTTTGAAAATCAAAATCAATAATATGTACCAAAAACGTTCCCTTTCCCCGCAACTAATATATAAACTGTACATGCATTTAATATGTCAAATGTTTAGAAAAATAATAATACATTTATTTGCTTTTAAAAAATATAACTGGACTTTACAACTATGTTAGAAAAAACGTAATATATCGTAAAAATAAATACATTTGATAATTTACACTGGTCATGAACGTAGCTACCAGACATCACACTAACAAAACCAAAACCAAATCCTTTGTAACTGTACGAACCCTGCATATATTTATAATTTTTCTTTGTTATATAATTTCAGACACCTACTATATCACACAATACATTTTGACCAGACATTTTTTTAAACCCCATACTTAAACTTGAAACATTTCCTTGACAGGTACATTTCCATTTCATTTCAACTTATTTTCGTGCTTATATCTAATTAAGGTTCAAGCACGCTGCCCTGGGCACACACCTCAGCTATTTGGGCTGTCTGTCCAGGACAGTGGGTTAGTTGTTAATAGGTGTGGTTAATGAAAGAGAAGAGGGTGCAATGGCCTTACACTACCCACTGAGCCCTTAAGAACTCGCTCTGGGTTGGAGCCGGTACCGAGCTGCGATCCCTGTACCTACAAGCCTGTAGTTCGATGGCTTAACCACTGCGCCACCGAGGCCGGTTTTGACCAGATACGGAGGAAGGAAGGATTGTTTAACGTGCACATTCAGAGCAAGCTGTTGTAGCAGGAAGACCAGACATTTTAACCCCATACTTATATACTTGATACAACATTTCCTTGACAGGTACATGTATAGATATGTCCACAAAAAGACTACTCGGGTGAAAACGCAACACAGACTTCGTAGGCGTCTAGGCGTACACGGCCACATACCCGCGTGGGTTCTCCAGGGCGGCATGCTTGGACAAACACTGTTTACAAATACTTATTGGGTTCCTTAATGACAAGTGTCAACATAATTTCCCTCTACAGTATCACAATGGACAAGGGATAGTTTGCCCGGCGGACCGAGATCGAGGGGAACAAAACTACTGTAATGAGAAGCAAACATGTTGGTTTAACCAAATAAAGATTCTTCAGCGAGACTTTCGATAATATTTTTATACGCAGGTGTCAAAAGAGTTACATAATTTACAGTGTTTTTCTTGTTTATTTATCAGATGATACAGCGTCAAGAATGTGTATCCGGTATATGTTTTGAGGATATTGCGTGTGTGTTTACCCGACCTTGAAGCGCGGATGTTTTACACAGACGCATTTAGGCGTATTTTGTGTTTGAAGAACCCACACCAACAGTTCAAAAACTAATTTTTCAATCTTGTCATTTGAACAGAAGAATCTGCTAATAATAATTGCTTTTTTTTTGCAACCGAACAGGTAACGTAATACTGGTGACAGTCTGGGGACAATGCCAAGTAAACAAACACCAGGATTCCAGTAATTCCAGTATGGAAATTTCTCGGCTAAACTTTACAGACACGGAAACCGTTTATCTACCGTAGCATTTTTACGAACGGAACGGATGTGTATGCTTTTACAGGGTTCCTACACTTGGACAAAAACATACAATTCAAGGACATTTCCAGGACAGTTTTTTTTTTTTTTTTGAAATTTCAATCAATGTGACAATGAAAGTTTTTATAACAAATTATTGTCTGAATTTAGACAGGTTATTAGGACAACAAAAGTAAATATACGAGAAAAAAAAAAGTAGATTTTTTTTTTGGCCTAAATTTCCAGGACATTTCTAGGACAAAATAAAATTTAATTCTTTTTCCAGGACATTCCAGGCCTGGATTTTTAAATCATTAAATCATAAAATTCAAGGACATTCTAGTATTTCCAGGATGCGTAAAACCTCCGTTTTACCCGTATTAACATTGTTGCTAACACGAAATCAAAATTTAAACAAAATGGCACGGAGCAAGAGGGTGAGATTCCGTCCACCGAATCCTGACATGATTTAGTCATATTTTATGTTATTAATATGTCAATATTTTAAAATGTACATTCTGAGTTTACCTGTTTACCGAAATTAAAATTTTACTTGGTTTAGGTTATCATAAAATACACTAGAAAGGTAATTTAAGCTGTTGTTTCTGTCACATGCAGTAGCTAGGCCTATATGCATAAATACTAATACACAGTTTTGATCTCATTTATAACGTCGATGTTGTTTTAGCCTGTTTTGGAATCGGTAGCACTTCCACCAATAATGTTGGTTTATCCTATAATCGTATTAATAAGGTGTTAACATTCCAACCGGGACTTTCCCTCGCATGTAACGCTAAAGCCAAAGCTAAAGACAAACACAAACTCCTGTCTGATTTGTAATCCCCATGTAAATACCCGTATATATACGTTTACGTGGTGACGTAAGGATACCAGTGCTATTCCTATAGTGCACGACACGATAACTCTACAGCAACGCCATATGCCATTCGTTGTGAACATTTCACGATGAAAAATATATATACATAAAATAATTGAAAATGTGTGTGTTTGTGTGTGTGTGTGTGTGTGTGTGTGTGCGTGCGTGTGTGCGTGCGTGTGGGGTGGTGGTGGTGGTGGTGGTAGGTGGGAGGTAGAATTATACACATTTTAAAATATTAAATATTTTATACACCTCTCAGCTCACCTAGGGTAAAAAGCGAATATAATTTTCCAAAACAAAAACCACTAACAAAACTGAACAGACACCCAAAATAAAACCTACTAAAAACTCACCTCGTCAAAAACCAACAATGCCCAACCCCCCCCCACCCCCCCCCCCCCCCCCTCCCCAACAACAACAAAACAAACAACCCACGAAAATACAGAAATACGAAAACCTATAAAACATTAATTATAACTGTTTATCTGTCAATGTTTGAGTAGTTAACGGTTGATTGTTGCTGCATTTATTGATTTATTGTTGAATATTTTTAATCCAGTTAGAGTAATGCATTCGTTACGTATTTGGAATCATTTCGATTCCATCCAGAACTTTTATTACAATTTCTTCGAGATACTGACTTTTATTGTAAATTTTAATTTTATCTACCTGTGATATTTGTATTTTTGCACAGTTCTTTACAGTGTTTTTTTTTAACTGTTGAATTTTTATATTACTGTTGATCATAAAACAATTGTTTTTGCATTTACCATAGTTTGACACCAATAGCCGATGTATTTTTAGTGCTGGGGTGTCGTTAAACATTCATTCATTCATTCATTCGTTACGTATTTCGATTATATAATGAAAATAATGTTACATATTATGTCTATATTAATTAATATTTAATTAACATAATATTACATTGTGTGCATACATGCATTTTTTTAATTAAAAAAAATCTTGCTTTACACACCTATTATTCAATCCAGAACAAAGATGAAATGATGTACCATCCTAGTTTCATGTATACTATAACATGCGAAATATTCTTACAGTGAACACACGTAATAACAGTTTGATTTGCTACATGAAAACCCATCATGTTGCATGTTGGAGGTCACATGCCACTAGTGAAAGTATTACTGTTTGTTACATAACACAACGGTGAAAATATCGAATTTTCTTTCCTTGCTGGCTACTGGGGCAATTAGTAATATCGTTTAGAATTTGCGAATTCTTAATGGTAATGTTGTTACTACAATAAGTCTGATCGCTTGGTGTACTAACTCTCTCTCTCTCTCTCTCTCTCTCTCTCTCTCTCTCTCTCTCTCTCTCTCTCTCTCTCTCTCTCTCTCTCTCTCTCTCACACACACACACACACACACACACACACACACACACACACACACACACACACGTGTCGGTATGCCAGCAGAAAACTTTAATTTACTGTTTAGTATTGCGTGTATCAAACTAGGAGTGGAGACTGATTTAACAATTGATGGCATCACATCTGTTTTATCTCATATATTATTCCTTCATTCGTCCCAGTTCCATCGATCAGTGGCTAAACCGATCACCGCTTTTTAATTATATTGTGAAGAAAAAAACCCCTATCACGTTACATATTATTATAAATTATATTCCCAAAATGACTGAACGCGTTTTCCAATATGCATCAAAAGCAAATATCAGACTTCCATCTTTCCCCCTATGCGTACATTCTTTGAAAATTAATATTCTTATAAACTAAAAAGGAAATGTTTTTTTTGAGAGGAGCAACTGCAAACTGTTCTTCGCTACAAGGTGCAGCACTAAAGTCAGTAAGGGCGGCTGAATTTAGCTCAGTCGGTAGAGCGCTCGCCTGAGTGACTTGGGTCGAAGGATCGAACCCTCTCGATGGATCTGTTCTCCGATTGGGTTTTTCCTCTCCCAACTAGTATCACAGGAGTGGTCTATCAAAGACCGTGGTATAAAGTTAAATTTTATTTTGTTTAAGAACACCACTAGAGTACATTGATTTATTAATAATCAGCTATTGGAGGTCAAACATTTGGTAATTTTGACTTGTAGTCAAGACCGTGGTATGTGCTGTTATGTATGTGGGAAAGTAATTATAAAAGGTCTCTTGCTTCTAATAAATAATCTAGCGGGTTTCCTCTATGTGTACGTGTTGCAGTGATCAAATGTTTGACATCTAATAGCCGATGATTCAAAAATCAATGTGCTCTAGTGGTATCGTTAAACAAAACTCTTTTTTTTTAAAGGTTTGACCTTAATTTAAATAGGATTATAATAATATAAAATATACGTACGTTGTCAGTGGATGATGACCCATTTGGCATCTGACGTCCGAGTAGTCTCCCCTGGCTATCTTGCGACGTTTGCGTCGATCCCATGGAATCGAAGGAAACGTCATTCCTGATGACCAGACTGTCGATGTTCTTCGAACTGACGGTTATTTCCGGCTTCTGGCTGCTCTCAACTCTACTGCTCGCGTCACTCTCACGGTACTTGGTTCGCGTCCTGTCAGAGCGCTTTATCACCACAATGGTCACTATGACCGCCACGGTAATTATCCCAGTCAAACTTCCCAATATCACAACAACAAGAGTGTTTTCTGAACTCATTTGCCCACTCCCGGTCGCATTGGAAGTGAACACCAGTATATCCATTGTGACGTTGGACGACAACCGGGGGACGCCTTGGTCTGTTACGACAACCGTTACGCGGTACAAGCCAGTGTCGTCTGCTGTGAGTGATCGCTTCAGAATTAGCTCACCACTGATAGAATCGATTCCAAACGTTTCACCTGTCTGTCGTCTGCCCCCGTCGCTGTTGGGAGCCCGGGGAGCGATTCTCTCCTGTCCCGAGGCGAGATGGAACTGAAACTGGGCGTTAACTCCTACATCAACATCGTGTGCAATTACCACCATGATTATAGTTCCAGGGGCCGTACCGTGGGGTACGGAGATCGAGGTGTTGACGGGGGCGGGAGATTGTATGATGGGAGGGTTGTCGTTCTGGTCGGTGACATCGACGACCACCACGGCCGAGCTGCTCAGCGACGGCTGGCCTCTGTCAGCGACCCACACCCTGAACTCGTACTGCTGGTGGGCCTCGCGATCCAGCGCCATGTTCGTCCTCAGCACCCCGTCCGTGGACAGGTCCAGAGCCAGGTTACCGTCGCCCGTGATGTCCTCCATATAATAAGTCAGCTCCTTGTTCACCCCGGCGTCCAAATCGAACGCCAGGACTCGGTCAATCCGAGTCTTGGGAGGCTTGTTTTCCCGAATCTTGAACAAGAACAGTTGTTTGGAAAACATCGGCGTTACGTCATTGACGTCGTTGATCGTGATGACGACAGTGGTGCTGGAGTTTCGGGGAGGTACGCCCTTGTCCCTGGCGAACACCGTCACTGCCAGTTTCGGGGTGGTTTCCCGATCGAACCTCTTGTCCGAGACAATGTCTCCGTTAGGTAGAACGTCCACCCCGACTTGCCAGGCATTGGGTATGATGTACTCAATCTCCCCGTTGACTCCCAGATCGAAATCCCTCGCGCTGACCTGCGTGATGACGCCTTTGGTGTTCTCGTCCAGGGACGCGGTGTACATGTCTTTCAGGAAGTACGGCGCGTGGTCGTTTTCGTCCCTCACCTCCACGGTGAAGTAGATGGTGGTGTTGAGGGGCGTCAACCCGGCGTCCTCGCACGTGACGCTGACGTCGATCTGACTCTGGACCTCTCGATCCAGGGCTTTGACGACAATCACCTTATATTCCTTGACGTCCAGGCCCTGAAGCTCGAAAACGTCGCTGCTGATAAAACACCTAACAATCCCATTTCTTCCAGAGTCGGGGTCCAGTACCGCGATGTGGGCCACCACAGTCCCAGGCTGGGCGTACTCTGACACCCTGCCAGACGACAGCAGGTTCAGATTGATGCTGGGGGCGCTGTTTATGGAATCTGCGATCTCAATCAGGACCGCTCCTTGCGTGATGAGCGGCGGGCTCCCTTTGTCCACGCACTCCACAACAAAACTGAAAGTTTCTCCTTGCACCTTCTCGAGACTTGAAATGACGAAAATCTCACCTGTTGTTTTGTTAATGTCCAGATACCGCCTGAAACTGCCAGCCTGAATTGGGCTAAATCTGAAGTGGTCGACGCCGTTTTCACTGCTGTCAGCGTCGAAGGCGAATACCCTCACAACCATTGTCCCGATCGGCGTGGTCTCGTTCACGCTGACGTTGTACCTACTGGGAACAAACACGGGGCTGTTGTCGTTGACGTCGATGACGGTGACGTTGACAAGCATCCGTCCAGACTTGGCGGGGATTCCGCCGTCCGTAGCCGTGACGACCAGCTGGTAGCTGTCTGCAGCCTCCCGGTCTAGACTTCTCCCCACCAGGAGGGTGACGACCTTCCCCCCATCCAGCCGGTCCCCCACGTGCAGTGTGAACGGACCCCCTCCCGACTGTAGCTCGTATTTCTGTAGGGAATTAACGCCGATGTCGCGGTCGATGGCTCCGTCGATGGAGTAGGACGAGTTGACGGAGACGTCCTCGGAGATGCGCAAGGATATCGAACGGGATGGGAACACGGGGGCGTTGTCGTTGACGTCGTCCAGATACACATGAGTCCTCACCTTGCGGAAGTACTGGCTGTTGACAGACTGGATGGCCACCTCCAGCTCCAGGAGGCAGTTGCTGATGAAGCCGCAGATGTCGTCCCTGTCGAGGGAGTGCCTCGTGTAGATCTGCCCCGTCGTGTTCACGATGCTAAAGTTGCTGCTGAACGGGTAGCCCTGCGTCAGGAACGTGTACCTCAGCGAGCGCAACGCATCCGCCGACAGCGACGAGTCCAGGTCGATCTGGTCAGAAATCTTACCCACGAATGCGTTTTCCTGTTCCTCCTGAACGTGAAACACAATGTCCTGTGTGTTACAGATGGGTATCCAAAGCAATAACGTCAGTATAACACACTCGTATATGCATCCCTCCATTTCAAAGCACGTACAAGTTACTCAGAACACCGTGGTCTTAACTTCACTGACTTTAAGACATGGGTGTAACAGCTACAACATCCAGAAACACATGAGCAAATACTCTTGACTTTAAAAGATGAGTATGTCAGCTACAACATCCAGAAACATATCATCATCTACACTGATTTTCAGACGAGTATATTAGCTACGGCATCCACATTGACACTGTCGTCAGATAAGGCGCCTGTATCTTGATTGCATAAATTAAGTCTTGACATCTGAAAAACACAAACAAAAACAAGAACACAAGCTTTAGTAAAGGTAATGGAAGGTTATTGAGTTGTGGCAAAAGATTAAAAGCACTAATTGCTTTTGCTCGACAACATGGTTCTACTCGACGTAAAATAAGCTTCTGTTTACCTACGCAAGCATCACTGTTAGATCCACCAGTTCCAATCCAACATGCCACGGAATCCACACACAAATACAGACCGCTCACTTCGCGGTATACTTCTCCTAACAGAATGTTTAGTACTACCGCAAACCAGTTATCACCGCAGTGTTGATAATAGTAGCATAGCCACGCCCCCTTAGGATGTGCAGTAGCCAATCGCCGCGCTGTCGTTTGGCTCGCTCGCGCTGTGTATGAAATGGGCTCCGCACGAGACGGTGCGATATAACAATGGAGTGGAGATAACTGACACGTTGGTCGGGCACTGGAGGGTATTTTAACAAGTGTGTCCCTCGTGCACACAGAATGTCACGCCCGCTGGTGTGGCCTAGTGTAATACCAACTGTACAAATGTGCTTCATAAATTAACTCGCTAGTAAATTAAGAGTTTTACTGTTATGAGCGATTTTTACAAATTTGTATTACTATTAACAAAACAAAAGCGAATGTTTAATTGAAATTAAATTTTTAAAACTAATATAAATTTTCAAAAAAAAGAGAGTACAATTTAACTAAATAGAATAGGCTCCTACAACTAAAATTCTTTAGTTGCGTATTTATTATTTCGATTATACAATGTACCCTTTTGTGGCCTTTTTTTGTAGAAATGGCTTTTACTTAGAATTTTAATTGCAACCAGTTAAACGTGTACTATTTTGTCAACAGTTTATTTATATCCACGCTCTATACTGTTACTGTATATTATATTGATATGTTAACATAACGGTAATAATAATAATAATAATAATAATAATAACAATAATAATAATAATAGTAAAATTGTTTTAAAACTTAAGAGCCCCCCAACCCCCCCCCCCCCCCAAACCCCCAACAAGTCCAAAACAATTCAACAGCCAATCACCCCCTAAAATAACAACAACAACAACAACAACAACAACAACATTGCAACAAAACACCGATGTTGCTAGAACTACAATAACAACGTTTACAACTAATATAACAATAAGACTTCATAAAACAATTATAATAGTCATTTATTATATCGATTAATACAGGATCTAGGCTGTCGGAAACAGGCCAATTTTCATTACTCACACATATTTTCATAACACGACATAAAAACTCATTATGTGTTGACCGCTGTTATAACCGTGTATCGAGTGACAGCGCAGATGATAAGTATATTTGTAAACAGATGAGTTCGGCTGTTCTTTTTGTTTGTTTCTTAATAATAATGTAATCAGACGTGTTTCCATATTGCTGGTTTTGCAGCAACAACAACATCTTACCACCACCACCACCGCCACCAACCACGACTACCACCAACCACGACCACCCACCTACCACCACCACCACTACTACCACTACTTCTACTACTACTATCACTACTCCTGCTGCTGCTACCGCTACCACCACCACAACCACCACTTCTACTACTACTACTGCTACCACCACCACCACCACCACCACTACTACTACTTCTACTATTACTTCTACTACTACTACGATTACTACTACTACTACTATTAGCTAGTAACTGGAATAACAGTAGCAAATGTAATAATTATTACTAGTTATATTCTCCGTTTGTTAATCTTTGTCGAAGCTGTTTTCGGGAATAGGGGTAGCGGTGATGGTTTAAAAACTTTAGAATTTTGGATAGATTAAAACAGTATTATATGGCATCTAAAAACAAAAATGTTCTGTATCGCTATTTACCCCCTCCCCACTCTAGATTATTGTTTAGATTTGTTGGCACTAGATACGACTCTGTTCTTACTTCTGCTGTCATCACTGCTATTACTGGGATCATAACAGCCATTATAACAGGTGCTATAACTGTCGTAGACTTCAAGAAGAAGCAAAAAGACCCTACAAACATGAACTCCTGCAAAAAAATCTACTACAGCCAAGAGTTGTATTTGTGTATGTGTGTGTGCATGTGCGTGTGTGAGCGTATGTGTGTGTGTATGTGTGCGCGTGCGCACCAGAGCGCAAATTCACGCGTATTTGTTTTTTGTGTGCGCGCGTTTACGTGTGTGTACTCTTCGCAACAGCAGTTAACAATGGATTATTTTATAGTGTTTGTTTTGTTGGTCATCAAAACACATCAAACACACTAAGAAGTCAAGTTGGCGACTGCATCATATTAAAAAAGAGAGGTGCGAAATAACAGACTAACTTCATCCCATTGTATACAAACTGTGTTTGACACCCATCTAACGACGTTGTAAACACATACATTAGCAGACACGCTAATCTGTTTGGTGCGTGTCAAGACTTGTCGCGGAATTACCACTGTCGTAACGCCGATTACAGGATTACACAACGGCGTACACTGTTAAATACATAATGATATCACCACGTCCACAATCCAACATCATCGTAAATTTGACGTCGAGAAAGTAATAAAGTACAAAAAGTATTTTCCGACATAGGTATAAATAATATTCTAAGAAATAGGAAGTATTCGAGAAACGAGCATTGTTTAAGAGGCATTGAAATTATTTTAGGATTTGATAAAAATTTAGTATTATTTAGCATGTCCATCCCGAGTCCAAGCTTGATATTAGTATTTGAAATGTTGCCACCAAGTCCCTCATCACTGCAGTCAGTCCTGGAATGTTTAAGAGGCATTGAAATTATTTTAGGTTTTGATAAAAATTAGAAAAGAATTGACAAATTGCTTGTTTTAATTTTGTGAATGGTACATTAGCGTGAGCGTGAACTGTTTTCTCATGCCCCTATACCACTAGGGTTTCAGGCATGTCCACCCCGGGTCCAAGCTTGATATTAGTATTTGAAATGTTGCCACCAAGTTCTCCATCACTGCAATCAGTTCTGGAATGACCGTAACCAAATTTAATTTTACATTATATTATATTGTATTATATTATATTATATTATATTGTATTGTATTGTATTGTATTGTATTGTGTTGTATTGTATTGTATTGTATTCTACATATTTTAACACTGTTTATGTAATATGCGAGGCACAACAAATATTATCAGACTAAACAAATGTGAAGAATCAAAACCAAGACACTTGATACTAAATCTTCTCAGTAGAAATGTATATGGCCAATATTGTAACTGTATTGCTTCCAAACAGTGTTGACCTTTATCAGCATACAATTCTGATGTTTTTAAATGATAAGCTGGAAAGCACTGTTATTCCATAACTGAAAACAGTCAGAAGAATATATATAGCTAATATCCCAAAGTAACAATATTGTAAAGGTCACGGTGAGAAAACGTTTGTTGAAAACCAACAACAAATAAATATCAAATTTACATATCAATTATTAAAAATAAACTCGATCCTTATTACAGAGGCGTGTACATAATACAATACACTTTGCTCAGTTTACCCACAATCCACCGCACTACTGTTCTGAACAAAGTACAGATTTAAAAAAAGTTGGTAATTGGTGTAGACCTTTTTATAATCCTTTGATCTTTGTGAATACAAGAAAAGCGATTATAAGTAATAAACGGAAATATAACTGAACGCATTAAGACGCTAATGCACCCACGCCGGTACTAACTACACGTGTATATGGAGACATAAACCACGTGGAGTGTGTTTTGTCAAAGAAGGGGGACATATAAAAAGTATTGACGGGCGTTCGGACGCAGCTGCTGGCCTTGGTGTGACCAGGGATATACCAGTGGACGAGTGGTCAGCCGCCAAAACGGAAGTCCAGTCTCCGGTGGACAATGGCAGTGGACAGAGGACACTATTGTGGTGGACAGTGCACACTTGACTCGGACCGTGACAAACAACAACAGTAACTAAAATACGTTTTTCGACATTAATAAGCACACGAAAACACAGCATGTAGAAGAACATTTCCATTACGTGTAGATGTTATTATGCAAAGGTTATGGAGTTGCATATTTACATTTATTTTACATTTATTTTACAACGATGTAATTCATATTTTATTTACTTCTTCTCAGGGGGCGGGACGTAGCCCAGTGGTAAAGCGCTCGCCTGATGCGCGGTCGGTTTGGGATCGATCCCCGTCATTGGACTCATTGAGCTATTTCTCCTTCCAACCGTGTTATTCTGTCTGTGGGATGGTGCATATAAAATATCCCTTGGGTGGAAATGTAGCGGGTTTCCTCTATTCGAGGAACATTACCAAATGTTTGACATCCAATAACCGTTGATTAATAACTCAATGTGTTCTAGTGGTGTCGTTAAACAAAACAAACTTTAACTTTTCTTCTTCTTCTTCTACTACTACTACTACTACTACTACTACTACTACTACTACTACTACTACTACTTCTACTACTACGTACTATTTCTACTTTTAGGTAATACGTATAAATACTTTCATGTACTACGTACTAAAACTACTTCCACATAGTACATACTACTACTACTACTACTACTACTACTACTACTACTTTAGGTAACAGATAGTGATTGGAGGAGTAAGAACTGGGTAAAAAAAAAAAAAATCTGTTACAAGAACTTTCATTTTCCTGTATCTTTGGGAGTCTGAAGATGTATCGTCTGGGTACTCAGAGATCAGTTTAGACAAAATATTTTTTTCTTCTAAAATTTCAACATTTTCACACTTAAAGGAGAGGACAATTACGGCATTTGGCCTGGTATGCATATTCAACGATATATAATGCACATTATTGCTTAATATCAACACGTATAATCGTATAGTTAATTAATAAAACTGTTAAATGTGACGACTATTATATATAACGGGCGCAGCCATTTTGTACCATCTCAGTGAGTACGCCCTCTGGCGAGCTGGTGGTTACGTAATACTTAACGCGTCACGTCAGGAATGAGCCTTAGAACTAGAGAAACACAATCTACCTGGTTTTTGCGGGATGATAAATAGTCATACATTGCAATGTTCTGTAATAATACACATCAAGTATATCCAGCACTATAGTATAAATATTTTTTTTCAATACAAAATAAAATACCATTGTCAAAGTGGCTACACAACAAGTCGAAACAATTAACAATGTTTTTCTCATGCATTAACCTACGTACTGAAATGATACACGGAGTGTTTTCTTAGTTAATTGGTCTATGCTGTTAGTTGCTTCTATCTGTGATTTCTGATTGGCAGGTGTGTATTTGATTGGTAACCAGACGAGCCAATTAATTGACGCTGTCTAGACATAAAATACATACCGGTATTGTGGAATATTACCTGTCGCCCCTAAAATTGTAATGGACATGGTTTATTACTGTAAATAGTTCTGTAAAACTATTGATTAAGTAGACTTTTCCATCTACAACCACAGAACTGACCAATTACGTAGTCCCAAAGAAAAGAAAATTATCACTTGCCGACTTGGGTATCGTGGGTTGTCGTTTTTGCTCCAACGTAGCATATCAATAGGCGTAATGGTGTACATTTTTCCTTTGGATTATTAAACAGAGAAAAATACTATAACCCCATTTTGTTCCGTTAATGCAACTTGAAATATATTTAGTTAAATAGTTTATTATATTATTACGTCATTTATGCTGTTTTACAAGTCAGGTTGATCAAAGAGAAGCGCCTTGTCGAAAATTACTGCTTTTGTTTACACTGTACATACAGGAGATGGTCAGGAGCTGACGTCACTTCGCCCCAAGCTATCCCACCGGACGTCACAAAAACGAAACAAAATGGCTGCCCCCAGTTAGCAGGAATAATCATGGTTTTTTATTAACTCTAAAATTACGCGTTTTTCATTTGCTAAAGTGTCAGTATGTGTTGGTGGTCCGGGTATGCATCTTTCCAACACATAAGGCTCTTGTTGGAGTTGACCCTACCTTTAAGAAACTTTAACAAGTTGAAAACAAATTACAATTTTGAAGCATACAAAATATCGGAAAGCTGTTAACAATAATCCTAGACTAGGCACGGTACTTTAGCAATTTGTAAAAGACTGAAGTCGAATATAACGTTTTATTATATAACATTTAGTGAAATATCTTAAAATATCAGTGAAATAAAAGTGTTATCAGTCACTCAGTGATAATAACACATTTTAGAGTGAAAATTTCACTACGTGTTTGTATTTCACTCTAAAATGTGTTATCGTCACTGTAGAAAGTATTATCTTCACTGTAAGAAAGCCGGAACTATTTTTCTGCTGGCATTTTACAAATAAAGGTAAATTGCCGAAAGTAATACAATAATTAGAAAATTTCATGTTTTTGTCAAATATGATTTATATTTCATCTCGTGAAGTTTGCAATCATATCACACTCGTCGCTCAAGCGCGACTCGATACGATACGATTGCAAATTTCACTCGATGAGATATAAATCATATTTGACAAAGAACATGAAATATCCTCCATTTACTTGTTGGTCCGGGCTATCATGATATCAGATCACGGTTCTTAAAAAAATATCATTGTGCCTGGCCTCTCTATAACACATATATTAAAGAGACTGTTCTGAGTTTGCTGTTTTGTAACACGTTTCTAACTGACTGAGAATGTTCAATCACTAAAATTACATAAGAAATGCGTTTTCTTGTCTAGAATATCAATGTCTGTATATATACAAAGTGTTTCGCCTGAATGTTTCTACCTCCCAATAATTCCGTACGCATGAAGTCAAATGAAGTTTTAGCTATTTAAAAAATAATTTAAAAAAGTAATACTTCAAAATTCAAAAACAAAAAACAGAAAGACAGAAAAAAAGAAAGACCCCCCCCCCCCCCCCCCCCCCCCCCCTCCCCCACGGAACCCCCACACCAAGTAATGAAAATGATCTAAAACAACAGACATGTAGAGTTCTGTTTCGTCAATTATAAGAGTTTCACAAACAAAAGTACGGTACATGTAGTAGTTTTGGGTAAATTTTAGTAGGTAGATACCTTTCAACATATATAATTTATTGAAGTCTCGAAAACTAAGTCATAAATCGTGTACAGTTTTTGACCTCCTCAAGAAAGAAAAAATTCTATTCATATACCGACTTAGCAGATAGCAGCTTGTATGTAGCAGATAGATGTCGACGGAACTGGTGATAATAATACAGGAACATTACTCACTGAAGAAATGTTTTCGTAGGTATGAGATTTAGATTGAGATTAATCAGCGCTGATAGTCGCCGAACACTCGTGGTGTGAATAGCGGTAAACGAGGCGTGCCTCTCGCCACAATACCCCCGCACCCCTCATTACCCCGCCCTGGTGGAGCTAATGAAGTAGAGCCAAGAAAACACATAGCTCACGTAGACGGTAGATAGGACTCGAGGCTTTCAATCGCAGTGGGCTGTCACCCCGATGTTCCTCGTTTGCTCGTGAATGTAATGTTAACAAAGAGAAGAATAATTTATGGCTCAATCGATTTTGGATATTCAATAATGCAGCGGTCGTCAACTGGCAAACACGTATTGTTCTATTATTTACACTGGCCAAGCGAGTGGTGGCCAATCCATTAGAGGGTCTTCGATGCAGAGGGATATCTATGTATAACCGCAGAAACAAGGCGGTCTCGAGATTTATGACCAAGCACTTCATTACTTGAAGGGCGGAATAATGTAACCCAGTGGTATTTAGCGCTCACTTGATGCGCGGTCGGTCTAGGATCGATCCCCATCAGCGGACACATTGGGTTATTTCTTGTTCTGGTAAATCAAAGGCCGTGGTCGTGGTATATCAAAGACCGAGGTATGTGCTATCCTGACTGTGGGGAAAGTGCATATAAAAGATCCCTTGCTACAAATGGAAAAATATATCGGGTTTCCTTTTTAAGACTGTATGTTAAAATTACCAAATCGTTGACATCCAATAGCCGATTATTAATAAATCAATGCTCTAGTGGTGTCATTAAACAAAACAATCTTTCATTAGTTGATTTACAAAAAAAAGAGAGAAGAAAATCCACATATAAAGAAAAAAGTGTAAAGAGAAACCTACTATCTAGATTTATTATTTAAACAATAAATTACAACAAAAACTTGCGTATACGCGTATATATTCATATTTAATTATATACGGTTACTTTCTGGAAATAATTTCGAACCCTGCGAGTCTGTATCGACTGGAATACAAAGCCGTAGAAAATTAAAGCTGCAATCTCGAGTATATTCTTGGTTGAAGCCGCCGTTCGCCCAATCTCCAAATGCGAACTGATGTTGAATATGTTTAATTATTAATTTGCCGAAAAGCTAATTTGAAAATGTCTTCGTAGATCAACCATCTTGCTGTCTGTTTGACTAACTGCCACTTAACTTTGGATACTAATTAAAAAAAACACCCCTCAAATTCACGAAATTCCTAATAATTATTTGTGTTTAGTTTAAACTCTAAGTATACTAGTATATTATTTAACCATTTAGAATAGACGATCCGTATTAATTTTCGCACCATTGCACATCATTCTTTGATATCGCTCACTACGTCACATGAAAAAAAGTATTAAGACCTGGGCCCGTGCTTATAAAACTTCTAGAGTCCAGACTCAATCTCTAATGACGTCATACGCATACAATTTGTATGGCGTTGTCATGACGTTCATGTCTCATACTCTATTAGAGTCTCGAGTCTAGACTTAAAACGTTTTATAAGCACCGGGCCTCTTCTCCATTTTAATACCGAGAAGCAGACTGCTATTTTATGTTTAATACAGACACGGTGAGAGACGTGTACGCTGTATGATGACAGATGACACACAGATTTATTAAAACTATAGGTCTGTTTGTATTTGCGTTAATGAAGTATTTCACAACATGGTGATGCGACTGGCAACTTCAAGAGTGGTCTGAAACCACATAATAATATACGTATTAGTTTAATAAATTAGTACATGGTCGCATTGTTCAGTATAGTCCGTTATGTAGTATGTAAGTGAATTAAAACATGGTATGTAGTAAGATGATTTCACTCCAGCGTCCGTTTGATACAATCTCCAAGAATGTCACTTGGCCGTTTGTGACGTAACGATGAGCGCACAAGGCACGCTGGGAAGATTCAATCAATGGGATGTTTGATGTAATGAGTAGCGGGTAGTGAACTTCGTTTGATGTAATGCACGACAAGGTACGAAACCAACAACATATGCCAACATGTATTTGAAATCAACACTGCGGCTCATTGAGAATAACAGTAAAGAGCAGTTAACACGCGAGTAACGCCAGAAATAGATAGTGCTGATCACATTTCATTTACTTAACTTAAAATATCTATGGTAAATGATATGAATATTACAATCTGCTTTCAACACATTTTATACTGTTACAAAGATTTATTTATGTGTTTTATTTTTAAATTTTAATTTTTATTGCATGTTTTTGTTAAAGGGACAATATCATGATTTAATAATGACAAAACTATATATATATATATTTTTTAATGAAATATAAAGATTATACTCTGAATTACATGCCCACAAAAATTACCTTCAAATAATTTCATTTACTACGTGTACTATATATTTTAAAAAGTTTATATTATTGCAAACTCCAATAGGGTGACCCATAGGTACACGTGGTGTCACAGTTTGATTTTGAATTGCACATCATATTGACACAAAAATGAATGAATGAATGAATGAATGAATGAACGAATGTAACGACATCCTAGCAGAAGGATACACATTGTCTATTGGGTGTCAAATAAAGGAATATGATTACACCCCAAAACAACAACAAAAAAAAACCCCAAAAGCCCCAAAACAAATAAAAAAACACACCGACAATTAAATGGAATATCTGACTGTCAACTCCTCTCTATAATTATATCCCCCAGTAAAAAATAAAATACATAACAAATGATGCGAAAGCTTCAATGGGCCGCATACTTTAGCAGCTTTTCTGTTTTCGTTATGAATATTTATTCCTCCAAAACATTGAAACATTAATATTGTTTAATTATGATAATTTATAGCAGTGTCTTATACTTTTTCTTCACCAGATACTCACAATAATGATATATTACATATGCACACTTGACGTCGATAAAACATATTTCAGTGTCACTTATTACACATAAAGAGATTTTCGACGACAGACCGTACTTCTGTCATTAATGTTTATCACCTGTAATTCCCCCCCCCCCCCCCTTAACCGTGGTGCGCTCTTTTGTATCATACCAGGGGGTTTACTACACTCACAAATCGCCCCTCGCACCAGCAGGGTTTGTCCCACTTGAAAGAAAGGTGTGCCGAGTGGTGACCTTTCGTGAAATCCGACTACTGTCAGAGGGCCATTTGTACAAATTAGGCACCGCTCAGTAATTTCTATTCACAGAAACCTTTATTCTTGTACAATGAGTGGCACCAGGTTTCGGGGGTTTTGACCCTCGCCCAGTGTCCATCCCTAAACAAACAGGGGACAAGAAGCGCGCCCTGTCGTCGTCTCAAATAAGAGGACACGATCCTCAAACAACCGCAGATTGGTTTGGTCGCAGTGGTTCAGTGGAGTTATTAACACAGTCTCGATTATCCAGACTCCGAGGATCATTGACTTTATTGTAGGAACACGGGATTAATAGACCAGGGAAATAGAAACTCCACACTGATCCAAAATGAAAACAGTGTCATTGCTAAGATTAAGAAACACAACTCTGGAAAGCTTTTCAAAAGTTGAAATTAGAGGACATGTGTTCGAAACGAAAATCTTTTCCTTTTATTTGTTCAAAGTACGAGGTTTTGGGGTTAATCCGGTCATTAATTTATTAGGGTCATGTTCAGATTAACATCTGGTAGTGGATATGAGCCTGGACTCCAAACAAAACCACCGTAGTTAGAAATACTGATTAAAAACATCCGCATGGTTATTTATAGTGTGTTACATCTCGTTTGGTTTAACACTCTCTGAAATTTACTAGGTAAGTGGTTGGTTAGATTATTTACATATTTGGGAAAACGATCTTGGATCCCAGATTTATTAATAAATGAATTATTTGTAGCATGCGCAAGTTTTTTGTTGAAAAATCTTGCCTTTTGACTTTTATCCTGATGCAAATTTTAAGGGATTAGAACAAAAATAGAGATAGATGAAGTCAGGGAGGGGAGAAGAACAGAGAGAAAGACAGATAGAGAGAGAGAGAGAGAGAGAGAGAGAGAGAGAGAGAGAGAGAGAGAGAGAGAGAGAGAGAGAGAGAGAGAGAGAGAGAGAGAGAGAATATCTATCTCTTTTAATTTAACACACCTAAGCCCAAATACCAATACAACTACAAACAAACTACATCTATTTATACATATATAATTACTATACGAGATATCAAATTACCATAACGGTTTATATTTGTTATTATGTTTATTCAATCGTTAAACACATAAATAAACAAACCAAACAACGAAATCTCACCCAAACACAACCCATGCCACAAAGAACAGGATACTTAAAAACGTATAACGCGTTTTAGCATCCTTTAAAGTGACATGTTCCACCGAAACATGTCACCCGGTGTTTATGGGACACGTTGACCAGAACCGCCGAACGAGCTCTGCGATTGACTAAGAAATCATTCATCACAGCACCGTGCATTGCATTCCGCTTACGGTGTCAACGAGGGGACAAGCCACCGGGAGTCTTTGAGAGCTGGGTGGCAGGGCCAGGTTTTAATGGCTGAGTTGGTCACTTACCGGAAAATGTTGCCATCATTAATACGTGATCAGCGGTTGGACAGCGCACAGAGAGCGATAAATCTTGTAACGTTGTACATCTGTTTACAAGTGTGTGACAATGTCAGAGTCCGTCGATGATGACGTTATTCATATTGAAATTATTATTTACAATGTAAATGATATATCTTTATTAAAATGCTTTGATAATGAAAGCAAAACCACACCAAAAAACAACAACAAAACCCCCAAACAAACAACAACAACAACAACCCCCCAAAAAACCCCCACAACAAAACCCCCAAACAAACAACAAAACAAAACAACAAAACCACCACAAGAAACGCCATACACACAATAATAACTCCCCAAGACACCATCCCCACACCAAAACAAACAAAACAAAAAGACAAACAATATATATATATATTTTTTTTTTTAGAAAAAAACGTTAATATAAATACTATTATATATTAATTAAGATTGTTTTCAGTTAAATAAATAATTGCTATTTCTGAATTTTCTTCAGCTTCACAAGCACATCTTGTTTGTATATTATTTTAAGCAAGTAAGGTTCACAGAGTTGTTTCCCTTGACGAAAAAAGCATGTGCTAATAGGAAAGAAAGAAAGAAGTGTTTTATTTAACGACGCACTCAACACATTTTATTTACGGTTATATGGCGTCAGACATATGGTTAAGGACCACATAGATTTTGAGAGGAAACCCGCTGTCGCCACTACATGGGCTACTCTTCCGATTGGCAGCAAGGGATCTTTTATTTGCACTTCTCACAGGCAGGATAGCACAAACCATGGCCTTTGTTGAACCAGTTATGGATCACTGGTCGGTGCAAGTGGTTTACACCTACCCATTGAGCCTTGCGGAGCACTCACTCAGGGTTTGGAGTCGGTATCTGGATTAAAAATCCCATGCCTCGACTGGGATTCGAACCCAGTACCTACCAGCCTGTAGACCGATGGCCTGCCACGACGCCACCGAGGCCGGTGTGCTAATAGGAATGCATTCCGTAAGACAAAAGACAATAGAGATACTTAGATCCACACACACTGACTTACTCACTTTGCACAACATTGTTACAAATGTTGCCTATATTAAACAAATTAATAATAAAATAAACAAAATGCAACAAATATCTTTACGAGTCGTAAAACCGTTTAAACGTTTACAGAAGTTGTAGTGAATTATAAAGATAAGTTCAATCCCTTAACGGTGACATTGCAGACAACAGTTAAAATCAGTGTCAAATTAACACGAAAACAAGAGAATTAAGCTCATTCCAAAATATCCCCCCATCTCTCTCCTATCGCAAAGTGCTTTTTGATGCCGTTAAAACAAAAACAAAACTTCAACTTTAACTCTCCTATCGTGACAAATACAGAACATACACCCTGAAACAGTTACACCATACTGAATTCTAAACATTACACCATACACATCATATTACCGTAAGTAAATCGGAGAAATGATCAAAGATACGATCTTGTTGTAATATACACCATCATCATCATCAATTCTTTGAAAACTACAAGACGAAACTGACATTCGATAACGTAACTTTTGATATCGCATGATACATCACAATAGGTAGTTTACCTTCTCGCTGACCACCGCACAAAGACAACGTAACGAACGTAGTAGTCCACATTCCCGCTGTCATGTCACCCTCCTAATTATAACCAGGCCATTGTGTCATTCTCAAATCAAAAGTGTCCCCCGCAAAGCTGTACAGCTTCCCGGCCAGTTATCTACAAATACCATCATTCCAAATGATCTATCCATAACACAGTTGATTTGTAAGAAACGGCGGTTAACCCTTCTCACAATGGTCACTTCACAGTTGGAGACTCTTGTGACAGCAAACATAGATGGGGGAAGAAGGCGTTTGAAATATGCGTAGCGTCCATTACACGTTTGGAAATATGTGTAGGAGTTCATCAACGCCAAGTTCAAGACCAACGCTTGCCCCGATTCGGGGTCTTAGACGTTGAATCACTGGCCGATTCGAGGTCGAATCAATCGAAATATTTTCATTAACAGTTTGTGACCATTTATTTCATGTCGGCTACACAGTTTTCGTAGAGTGTTTAAATTGGGATGGAATGCAAACATAAAGAGGTTATTTCATATGGTCTAATTTATCGTGTAATACATCGAGTCCAGCGTGGGTTATTTTGAGACAAGCCGTGAAGTTCAAACCGAAGCAGGACTTATGTGAACTCTTTGAAGGACACACCTGACCAATGTCATGACAGTGCTGTGCTAAGAAGAAAAAATAAAGTTTGTTTTGTCTAACGACACCACTAAAGCACATTGATGTAAAACATTTGATAATTCTGACACGTAGTCATCCGAAAGAAAGAAAGAAATGTTTTATTTAACGACGCACTCAACACATTTTATTTACGGTTATATGGCGTCAGACATATGGTTAAGGACCACACAGATATTGAGAGAGGAAACCCGCTGTCGCCACTTCATGATTATATGCACCATCATGCACAGACAGGGTAGTACATACCACGGCCTTTGACATACCAGTCGTGGTGCACCGGCTGGAACGAGAAATAGCCCAATGGGCCCACCGACGGGGATAGATCCGAGACCGACCGCGCATCGAGCGAGCGCTTTACCACTGGGCTACGTCCCGCGCCCGTAGTCATCAGAGGAAACACGCTAAAAAAATTCTAACGCAGCAAGTGATCTTTTATATGTACTTTCCTACATACAGGATAGCACATACCACGGCCTTTGATGATATACCAGTCGTGGTGCACTGGCTGGAACGAGAAATAGCCCAATAGGCCCACCGACGGGTATCGATCCCAAACCGACCGCACATCAAGCGAGCGTTTTACCACTGGGCTACGTCCCGCCCCCGTGCTATGCTAAGATACATGTATGTGTAAAAAATACACACAGTCTGATACTGGTCAAGGAAAATGGGTGAAGTTACTGGTAGCCCGGACACTCTGCCGTTCAAGAGCTAGACGGACATTTTTGGACGGTTATAATCGCTGCCTGCATTCAGTTTAACGACACCACTAAAGCACATTGATTTATTAATCATCGGCTATTGGAGGTCAAACATATGGTCATTTTGACACAATCATAGAGAGGAAACCCGCTACATTTTGCCATTAGTAGCAAGGGATCTATTATATACACCATCCCACAGACAGGATAGCATATACTACGGCCTTCGATATACCAGTCGTGGTGCACTGGCTGTGAGAAGAGAAGATATTTTATATACACCATCCCACAGATTGGATAGCACATACCACGGCCGTTGATATACCAGTCTTAGTGCACTTTAGTTTATCTCCCCTGCGCGTGCTGTAACCTCACCGTGGTGCAGGGGTGTAACATTCTCTTTGAGAATGGCCAATACAGCACAAATTGAAATTTTGAGTAAAAGTCAGTATCTATCTGTGATACTTGTATTTTTGCACAGTTCTTTACACTGTTTTTATTTAAATCTTGAATTTTTATATTGATGTTGATCATCACCTTATTTGTTTGCATTACCATAGTTTGACACCCAATAGCCGATGTATTTTTCGTGCTGGGGTGTCGTTAAACATTCATTCATTCATTCATTTATTCTTTAGTTTATCTATGTCGATTGTTTTATACAGTCGCTCACAACTCCATATGGAGTGGCTTAGCGTTATTTTAGTTTTCATTATATTTAGTAATGATGTATATTTAGTACGCGAGGTGAGATTTTAATAGACAGATTTTATTAGACATCGAAAAATTACATTTAGTAACTTATTGTAACCATTTTATAGAGAAAAAACACAACAACCCCAGCCTGATACAGAATCTGCTTTATCCATGTCTTATTAGTAGGTAACATGTTTACCTCTGACCGTATCTATCAAATACCCCACCCCCACCCCCGAACCCTCTCCGTACGCCCATGACATATAATTGTGTTAAATAAAAAAAGGTGATAACTATATGTTTTAAAAAACCAATCCAAACCCTCTCAAAATAGATTTAAAAAGAACACCAACACAAAACTAAACGAAACAATAACCCAACAACAACAATAACAACAGCAGCAGCAGCAACAACAACCTAAAAATGATACCAAAAAATCAATACCCCGAAAACCCCGAACAACAACAAAAAGAGATACCCCCATCTTCAAGAAATATAACGTTGCAGAAAAAAATTGGATTGTGTATCTTTATTTTCTATTTTGCTCAGTCGATAAAATTATAAATAAGTTTTATTTTAAAAAATTTTTTACACAAGGTAACCCCACAAAACGGTTCTTATAGCGCAATGTCTGACTGAATGCAAATACTCGAACACAGGTAATCTAATCTATAAACAAATCGCCTTCTATTGACCGTGTGTATCAACAGTACAGCAATCGCTCCAAGATATCATCTACGTCGACCATTATCCACGTTTATAATCCGCAATGAACTCCGTTTGAAACTAAGTTGCACTGAATTCCGTCTTGTAAATCACACCTGAAGGCGTACTGGAATAAATTGAAAATCACCAAGCTTACGGTGACAAAGAAAGGATTTATCGATTTTATTGACTTTTCCCGAATAATGTCGCTAGAAACTGTAATTAACTTGTCCTACAGCGGAGGCGACGGCCATTTTGTTTGCGACACGGCGCGAAATAACACGCTCTATGAGTCGAATTTGAAGTCACAACATTCCGATCACCTTGTATCAAACATCTCACTTTAACGATTAATTCGCAACATGGAACACATTATTTACAAAGCCCAGTTCAGTTTGATTACAATTGAAACGAAACTGGTACTAGCCTTGACTGTGAAGCATTAAATTCGTGTGAATGTCAGAATTGTCAAGGAGCGCCGATATGGTGAGGAAATGTCTCACTTGTCAAGCCAAAATACATCATTATTAATATGGAATCAGGTGAGAGAAAAATTACGACACCGGTAACATAATCAAATATACCAACAGTTATGGGATATAAATTGTAAAGAAGTTATTGTTTCGTATGGAAGAGAAATGATGACTTCAGAAAATAAAATGCCAACAGCCACAAAATCAATAACCATCACAACAACAACATACACACGTCCACACACATGGGCGTACGACCCGGGGGGGGGGGGGGGGGGGGGGGGGGGTCAATTGCTCCCCCCCCAAATTCGGGCAAAACAGTGGGGAAAATTCGGGCAGTTTTTATCTGGGTAAAATTTCGGGGAAATCAACCCCTCCAGCCCCCCCTAAATCAAAGAGTTCCCATACGCCCATGTCCACACATACACACGTCCTCACACACACACACCCGTCCTCACACACACACACACACACACACACACACACACACACACTCATAGGCGTACGGGCTCCCATTTGTGTAGGGTTGCAGGCTGATTTTTGCCCGAATTAAATGAAAATGCCCTAATCTGGATAACAATATTTTTTTTATATTAGCATTACTGGCAAACAGTTATATAGGGTTGCATACGAACCACTAATCATTTTTAGATGGATTACAACTGATATTGTAGTTAGTATGATGGAAATTCATGGTGAAAACGTGTCTGGCTAGCTCATTTTGCCCTAATATCTCTATCGTTTTTGCCAGAATTTGAGGATTTTCTCCAGCACCGGGTGGGGGCAGTTGCCCTCTCTGCCCCCTGTCTCGTACGCTTATGCACACACTGTACTCTAAATGTGTGTACCTGATTTTGTCAGAAGCATGCAACATTTGAAAATATAAATTCTTAAATGTCAAAACGAAGGCAGAGACTTCAAGTAATAACGTTCTGTATTCAACATGTGACAAATTACCCAGTGAACAATACTCCATATATTGTTGTAAATGTATTATGTCCTTGCTAAATATATCGAGAAATCCCAACTTATTAGCATATCGCACCAGACAATCCATAAATATGTAAGTAACTTTACCTTCTTAATTAAAAAGGTATTACAAATTATAAAAACATGTTTAGAACATATTAAGTCGTATAAACAGATATAACTGTATTCATTATAGTTTGTACTCTCCAGCAAAAGATTCCAGACTAAGAAACAGATGAGAAAATATTGGTCAGGCTTTACAGTTATAAGTATGTATGTGTATGTTAACCTTTTTTCTCTCACATATACATGTATATTGTAATTATAACCACATTTTATGTGTGTACTATGTGAATGCAAAATCAAATAAAAATGAAAAATGAAAAAGAAACAACAACAAAACAAACGAAACAAACAAAAAACAAACAAAAACAAACACAACAACTTCACCTTCTTTAAAATTGTCATAAATCTAAGATTTTTAGATTGGTATCTTAAAGTATTTAACACAGAATCGTAAATATCTACCAATCGAAAGAAACAAAGGAATATTTTTGTGAAGTTATTTTTTTAAACTGACTGATCCAACTCTCATCATAGTTTTTCAACATGCCAACCAAATTACGTGTAACGCTATCAAATTATACCAGTTGTTTGCTTTTAACAAATAGGTTTAACAAAACCGTTTTTAAGGCCTTTTTTTTAGAATTGGCCCTCCTGACTATCGCGAGTCTTGCCCATAACTAAATTAAAATATTATATCAATTTGTAACATTGCATTTTTTTAAAATTAAATTTGTATTAAATTTATATTAAATACCAACATATCGAGATCGTTTACACGGTTTGTGGCCAACATGTTATCTACAACAGACATACTGATATGACTGAAAGCACGTTTTTATGAGTTTTCTTTTAAAACTTCAGCTCGTCGGTGGGTAAAGGTAAGAACAGAGCCCAGATTTTCGAAACTATCTTAGCCCTACGATATCGTAAAACCGTCGTAGGCTCTCATAAGCGACGTTGTAACGTCATAGCTTACGACGGTTTTACGATATTGTAGCGCAAAGACAGCTTCGAAAATTTGTAGCCAGGTCTTAAAATAGAATAATCTGTTTACCCATCTTATCCACTAACATATCATATTTGGTGGAAATAAAGTACTGTTGTGAAAACAAATTATTCTATTTTTAAAAGTGTAAATATTTGTTCTACTGGTATTATTATCTTAATACAAACAAAACGTAATTGTTTGATAATCTTTGGTTGGTTTGAAAACGATGTTCATCCTCCGAGGGACGGGATGTAGCCCAATGGTAAAGCGCTCGCTTGATGTGCAGTCGGTTTGGGATCGATTCCCGTTGGTGGGCCCATTGGGCTATTTCTCGTTATAGCCAGTGAGGGCCATGAAAAGAATTAGCACCCCAGGACGTTTAAAACTACGACTATTTGGAGGCTATCATATCGTTATTTCGACACAACTACTAGGCTCAGACTACAAACTGCCAGCAGAAAGTTGGCCAACTCGACGGTTGCGTTGTAATCTCCCGAGTTACGACGGGTGCGCTCAAATTAACAACACGACGAGAATCCAGTTCTACGAGCGCGCAGACTAGCAACTGGACAATCGTAGAGGTCGTGACGGCAGAAAGTTGACCAATTTCCTTTCTGATGGCAGTTGGTAGTCTAAACCTAGAATTAGTCAATTAATAAACCGCTGCCACCAGTGCCAACACGTAGCTACTCCTACCAAAAAAAAATTCAATAAATAATCTCTTATATGTACTTTCACCAAGGACAGGACATTAAATACCACTGTCTTTGATATATCGGGGGGGGGGGGGGGGGGGGGGGGGGGGGGGGGGGGGATTTAGCTCAGTTGTTTGAACGCTCGCCTGAGGTGGTTGCGTCGCAGAATCGAATGACCTCGGTGGATCCATTCAACTAATTTTGTTTTTCATGTTCCAACCAGTACACCACAACTGGTCAAAGGCCGTGATATGTGCTTTCATGTCTGTGGGGAAGTGCATAATAAAAAATCACTTGCTGCATTAAGAAAAATGTAGCGGGTTTCCTTTGATAACTACGAGTCAGAATTACCAACTGTTTGACATCCAATAGCCGATGATAGATAAATCAATGTGCTCTAGTGGTGTCGTTAAACAAAAACAAACAAACAAACGTGTTTTGATGTATCATATCGTGGAAAACTGGTTATAACGAAAACATGTTTAAAACAAATCCCGAGTCCATTAGGG